>NW_027362767.1:140074461-140373683 GCF_046119375.1 Phyllobates terribilis
GTCCCCAGGCGATCAGTATAGTGGGCCGCAGACCCTCTCTCACGTCTTGATAGGAGGAAGCTGGTGGTTTCATCTGAGACGAGGCGAAATAAGTTGTCTTGCGTTTCCTTCCTATGACTGAAGCTGAACGCTCCGCTCGACAGCACTACTTTCCCATCATCCGCCCCCATCTCATCATCACTGTTATCTAATTACAGCCTCAGTTTTAAGGGCCTGGACCCTGAGGAGATGGAGGAGAACTTGGACTATAACCGAGACCCCCGCCGGACCCCTATCATTCGCAGTACCGATGAGCTGGAGTCTCTGCTGTCAATTCGAGGAGAAGACGTAGAGGTGACACAAGAGGTAAAAATGAGTGATCCTCAGAAGCCAATCAGATTCTGACTTTAAACGGATAAAATCCAGAGCTGCATTCACAATCCTGAGGGCTTCAGAGCTGAAATCTCCAAGCATTTTCCAGCTTGATCTGCTTCTGCATTGATCCCAATGATTTGCACTTTGACATATTTACTCCCGGCTCTGTTACAGAGATGATAGAGGAGTCACCACAAGTGATTAGCAGAATTGTGATTTCTGCTCTGGATTTGATTTCATTATGAGACAAACTAAAGGTCCTGGGTACTAATGATTGTGGTTGCCCCATGGAGGCAGTGCCAATCCCATGGTAGTCCATTAGTGAGACCAAGTGCCCCAAAGGTATCCCAAACCAAAGAGCTGACATTCTTCCGTCTGTTTCTCCTAATGCCCATGTTCTGACGCTGCTGGGGGCTGATAATATGCCTGTCACTGTTAGGGGGTCTCAATCCCGGCTCTGCTCGGTTGTCCGCTAATGTGCCCTTTCCCGTATCCTACAGGAACACGCCAAGAGGCTCCAGGAATACCTGTCGCATGTCCTCCGCTACAGCCCCCTGTCCAAGTCAGTGTCCATGACGGGAATCGACGGTGAGCAGAACATGAAGAGGTCTGGTGGGTGGGTGGGATGTCACGTGATATTGTGAGAGTCCCCCCATATATAAATATTCCGCATCCCCTCTGCGTTTCGCTTTCCTTTCACATCCAGAAAGGCATAATTACACCCTTCTATAATTACTACCGTTAGTTGCCATGGAAAGTACCAGGATTTTTCCTCTTTGCCATTAACAGTCATCGACTAGAGCCACCTAAAATGTGCCCCCAATGTTACCCACAGTGAATTGCGTGCAGTGCGGCCCCCGATCACCCACCTTGGTCTGGATTTGTATGACAGAAGCCGTGTGCAGCCCCGGGGTGTAATACTCATAGAGTCCACTAGGGGGAGAGACGATCCCACGAATGGCGCATAGTCTGTGCCCCTGCAGATAATAATGAAGTACAGTAACCTCAGGATAGTGGCACTATAATAGTGTATCACATCGTAGGCTTAGATACTCCAACTCAGCAGACAGTAGCACACGACTGGATTAGATACAGTGGCGGCACGGCAGTAGATATCTGCACATTTCCACTGGTTTTTATCTCTGGATAATCCTCTGATATTAGAGATGTCTCAGGTGTGAAATGTAACGGATTTATCCTTTAAAATTCCGGGTTCAGGTGGGCAAGTGCCTAAAATCTGGGATTTGGTCTCTTCACAGATGTGGTCCTGTATTCACACAGAAATCACTTGGGAAACGGGTAAGTGACAAGCAATCCTCTTACACACCTGGGGGTATCCCCATCGCAGAAAAGTGGAAACGGCCTTCTGTATAAAATAAGGGTCCACTATTCATTCATCATTCACTATAACATACAGTACATGTTCAAATACTATAGATGACCCTGCACAAACGTGAAGTAATATACAACTACTATAATACTTCCCCTATGTACAAGAATATAACTACTATAATACTGCCCCTATGTACAAGAATATAACTACTATAATACTGCCCCCTATGTACAAGAATATAACTACTATAATACTGCCCCTATGTACAAGAATATAACTACTATAATACTGCCCCCTATGTACAAGAATACAACTACTATAATACTGCCCCCTATGTACAAGAATATAACTACTATAATACTGCCCCCTATGTACAAGAATATAACTACTATAATACTGCCCCTATGTACAAGAATACAACTACTATAATACTGCCCCCTATGTACAAGAATATAACTACTATAATACTGCCCCTATGTACAAGAATATAACTACTATAATACTGCCCCTATGTACAAGAATATAACTACTATAATACTGCCCCCTATGTACAAGAATATAACTACTATAATACTGCCCCTATGTACAAGAATATAACTACTATAATACTGCCCCTATGTACAAGAATACAACTACTATAATACTGCCCCCTATGTACAAGAATATAACTACTATAATACTGCCCCCTATGTACAAGAATACAACTACTATAATACTGCCCCCTATGTACAAGAATATAACTACTATAATACTGCCCCCTATGTACAAGAATATAACTACTATAATACTGCCCCTATGTACAAGAATACAACTACTATAATACTGCCCCCTATGTACAAGAATATAACTACTATAATACTGCCCCCTATGTACAAGAATATAACTACTATAATACTGCCCCTATGTACAAGAATATAACTACTATAATACTGCCCCCTATGTACAAGAATATAACTACTATAATACTGCCCCTATGTACAAGAATATAACTACTATAATACTGCCCCTATGTACAAGAATACAACTACTATAATACTGCCCCCTATGTACAAGAATATAACTACTATAATACTGCCCCCTATGTACAAGAATATAACTACTATAATACTGCCCCCTATGTACAAGAATATAACTACTATAATACTGCCCCCTATGTACAAGAATATAACTACTATAATACTGCCTCCTATGTACAAGAATATAACTACTATAATACTGCCCCCTATGTACAAGAATATAACTACTATAATACTGCCCCCTATGTACAAGAATATAACTACTATAATACTGCCCCCTATGTACAAGAATATAACTACTATAATACTGCTCCTATGTACAAGAATATAACTATTATAATACTGCCCCTATGTACAAGAATATAATTACTATAATACTGCCCCTATGTACAAGAATATAACTACTATAATACTGCCCCTATGTACAAGAATATAACTACTATAATACTGCTCCTATGTACAAGAATATAACTATTATAATACTGCTCCTATGTACAAGAATATAACTATTATAATACTGCCCCTATGTACAAGAATATAACTACTATAATACTGCCCCTATGTACAAGAATATAACTACTATAATACTGCTCCTATGTACAAGAATATAACTATTATAATACTGCCCCCTATGTACAAGAATATAACTACTATAATACTGCTCCTATGTACAAGAATATAACTACTATAATACTGTCCCCTATGTACAAGAATATAACTACTATAATACTGCTCCCTATGTACAAGAATATAACTACTGTAATACTGCTCCTATGTACAAGAATATAACTACTATAATACTGCCCCTATGTACAAGAATATAACTCCTATAATACTGCCCCTATGTACAAGAATATAACTCCTATAATACTGCCCCTATGTACAAGAATATAACTACTATAATACTGCCTCCTATGTACAAGAATATAACTACTATAATACTGCCCCTATGTACAAGAATATAACTACTATAATACTGCCCCTATGTACAAGAATATATCTACTATAATACTGCCCCTATGTACAAGAATATAACTACGGTAATACTGCCCCCTATGTACAAGAATATAACTACTATAATACTGCACCCTATGTACAAGAATATAACTACTATAATACTGCCCCCTATGTACAAGAATATAACTACTATAATACTGCCCCCTATGTACAAGAATATAACTACTATAATACTGCCCCTGTGTACAAGAATATAACTACTATAATACTGCACCCTATGTACGGTTACATGTCAGTCACAATCTGTGTCTTCATTAGTACTTGGCTCAGATGACCATGTGTCTGCACTTTCTACATGTATGCACTGTCCTGTAGTGTAGGGTCCCCATGTTGGGGATGATTCCTTTCCATGCAGCAATGGTTGACCATTCCCTGTGTTTGCAGGCTGAGCGCTGTCAGCTGCGGGGAGTTTGACGTCCTGGAGACTGATGAGAAGGAGAACAGGAACAAGGAGGAATCGCGATTTGAGCGGACGCTTAGTTTCATCAGGAAGATTTCAGGAGGGAAAAGCAAGGTAGGAAAAGTGGTATTAAAATGGGTCTTAAAGGGTCCTTGTATGTCCAGAGCCGAAGACGCTTGAGGGTACAGGACAATTACACCACTGTCGAAGTGTGCCGCCACATTACCATTTAGGCCACGGCCCCACTATCAGTATTCGGTCAGTATTTTTCTCAGGAGTGGGAGCCAAAACCAGGTGAGGAACAATCAGCGAAAAGGTAGAATAGAAACAAGTCACCAATTCTGCATTTATCACCCACTCCTGAGAGAAAATACTGACCGAATACTGATAGTGGGACCGTGGCCTTATGCAAAGAGTTCCCCTTAAATGCTGCATACATTGGGGAAGCCCAGGCTGCAGGGCTTGGACACAGCAGTTGCAGTGTGGTGGTCCGGCCGGCTCTGTGGTGGCTCCCTCCTCTTTTGTTTCATCCAGAGGTATTGAGGGAGAGTTGCATCAGCCGCTACACATAGATGTGGCATTTCCTGCCAGAGCAAGACTGATGACTCACTGCGCGGCCCACCACTACCGCAGCCCGAGCCGTGACAGCACAGTCTGGGGTCTACACAGGTTATTTTAGGGGGGAGTAAGAACATGTAATAGTCTGCAGGACATACAGTGGGGAAAAAAGTATTTAGTCAGCCCCCAATTGTGCAGTTTTCCCACTTATAAAGATGAGGTCGGCCTGTAATTGACATCATAGGTAGACCTCAACTATGAGAGACAAAATGAGAAAACAAATCCTGAAAATCACATTGTCTGATTTGGAAAGACATTTTTTCAAATTTTGGTGGAAAATAAGTATTTGGTCAATTACAAACAAGCAAGATTTCTGTCTCTCACAGACCTGTAACTTCTTCTTTAAGAGGCTCCTCTGTCCTCCACTCATTACCTGTTGTACTGGCTCCTCTGTCCTCCACTCATTACCTGTAGTACTGGCTCCTCTGTCCTCCACTCATTACCTGTAGTACTGGCTCCTCTGTCCTCCACTCATTACCTGTAGTACTGGCTCCTCTGTCCTCCACTCATTACCTGTAGTACTGGCTCCTCTGTCCTCCACTCATTACCTGTAGTACTGGCTCCTCTGTCCTCCACTCATTACCTGTAGTACTGGCTCCTCTGTCCTCCACTCATTACCTGTAGTACTGGCTCCTCTGTCCTCCACTCATTACCTGTAGTACTGGCACATGTTTGAACTTGTTATAAGTATAAAAGACACCTGTCCGCAACCTCAGTCACACTCCAAACTCCACTATGGTGAAGACCAAAGAGCTGTCAAAGGACACCAGAAACAAAATTGCAGCCCTGCACCAGGCTGGGAAGACTGAATCTGCAATAGGCAAGCAGCTTGGTGTGAAGAAATCAACTGTGGGAGCAATAATTAGAAAATGGAAGACATACAAGACCACTGATACTCTCCCTCGATCTGGGGCTCCACACAAGATCTCATCCAGTGGGGTCAAAATGATCTCAAGAACGGTGAGCAAAAATCCCAGAACCACACGGGGGGACCTAGTAAATAACCTGCAGAGATCTGGGACTAACGTTACACAGGCTACCATCAGTAACACACTACGCCACTAGGGACTCAGATCCTGCAGTGCCAGATGTGTCCCCCTGCTTAAGCCATTACATGTCCGGGCCCGTCTGAGGTTTGCTAAAGAGCATTTGGATGATCCAGAAGAGTACTGGGAGAATGTCATATGGTCAGATGAAACCAAAGTAGAACTGTTTGGTAGAAACACAACTCGTCGTGTTTGGAGGAGAAAGAATGCTGAGTTGCATCTGAAGAACACCATACCTACTGTGAAGCATGGGGGTGGCGACATCATGCTTTGGGGCTGTTTCTCTGTCAAGGGACCAGGCGACTGATCCGTGTACATGAAAGAATGAATGGGGCCATGTATCGTGAGATTTTGAGTGCAAACCTCCTTCCATCAGCAAAGGCATTGAAGATGAAACATGGCTGGGTCTTTCAGCATGACAATGATCCCAAGCACACTGCCCGCCAGGGCAACGAAGGAGTGGCTTTGTAAGAAGCATTTCAAGGTCCTGGAGTGGCCTAGCCAGTCTCCAGATCTAAACCCTATAGAAAACCTTTGGAGGGAGTTGAAAGTCCGTGTTGCCCAGCGACAGCCCCAAAACATCACTGCTCTAGAGGAGATCTGCATGGAGGAATGGGCCAACATACCAGAAACAGTGTGTGCCAACCTTGTGAAGACTTACAGAAAACGTTTCACCTCTGTCATTGCCAGCAAAGGATATATAACAAAGTATTGAGATGAACTTTTGTAATTGACCAAATACTTATTTTCCACCAAAATTTGAAAAAAATTTCTTTCCAAATCAAAGAATGTGATTTTCAGGATTTGTTTTCTCATTTTGTCTCTCATAGTTGAGGTCGACCTATGATGTCAGTTACAGGCCTCTCTCATCTTTTTAAGTGGGAGAACTTGCACAATTGAGGGCTGACTAAATACTTTTATTCCCCGTTGTATTACTATGTGTCTGTCTGGAGGTTGAGGAGTGATGCTCTGCAAAGATGTCAGTGGTGTAATAATCTGCTGGATATATCTTTCAATAGGCGGAGGAGGGATGTTCTGCAGAGAGGTCAGTGGTGTAATCTGCAGGATATATCACTGTGTATCTATCAGGGGGTAAAGGAGCGATGTTCTGCAGAGAGGTCAGGGGTGTAATAATCTGCAGGATATCACTGTGTGTGTCAGGAGGCAGAGGAGCGATGTTCTGTGGATTTGACGTGTAATAGGATCATTGTAGTTCTCCTTGTCTTTCTCTACAGACTATTACTTCTGGTGTCTTTTGTTCAGGGCTTATGAGAACGTAGTAGAAATGCCCCATCCGATGTGTGATGATTGACAGCCCCCCCCCCTTCTTCCATCTCTGGTCTCCCCACTATCTATCTCCTGAGAACAGTTGCCGGGAGGAAGCAGATCAGGGGGACACAGGACGTGACTGACTTCCTGCAGGACTGGATGACAAACTGAGAAAAAGCCATCAACCGAGACAGTCACATCACTGATAACACCGACATCCTGCCCGCATCCTCCACCAAATTATACAGGACTTTCCAGAATGTGATACTAAGCCGTGTATCTAATCCCATCATGTTTGATACTGTCTGCTGAGCCGTGTATCTAACCCTGTGCTGTGTGATACTGTCTATTGAGCCGTGTATCTAACCCTGTGCTGTGTGATACTGTCTGCTGAGCTGTGTATCTAATCCTCTCCTGTGTGATACTGTCTGCTGAGCTGTGTATCTAATCCCATCCTGTGTGATACTGTCTGCTGAGCCTTGTATCTAATCCTCTCCTGTGTGATACTGTCTGCTGAGCTGTGTATCTAATCCTCTCCTGTGTGATACTGTCTGCTGAGCCGTGTATCTAATCCTATCCTGTGTAATACTGTCTGCTGAGCCGTGTATCTAATCCTATCCTGTGTGATACTGTCTGCTGAGCTGTGTATCTAATCCTATCCTGTGTGATACTGTCTGTTGAGCTCTGTATCTAACCCTGTGCTGTGTGATACTGTCTGCTGAGCCGTGTATCTAACCCTGTGCTGTGATACTGTCTGCTGAGCCGTGTATCTAACCATGTGCTGTGTGATACTGTCTGCTGAGCCGTGTATCTAACCATGTGCTGTGTGATACTGTCTGCTGAGCTGTGTATCTAATCCTATCCTGTGTGATACTGTCTGCTGAGCTGTGTATCTAATCCTCTCCTGTGTGATACTGTCTGCTGAGCCGTGTATCTAATCCTATCCTGTGTGATACTGCATGCTGAGCCGTGTATCTAATCCTATCCTGTGTGATACTGTCTGCTGAGCCGTGTATCTAATCCTCTCCTGTGTGATACTGTCTGCTGAGCCGTGTATCTAATCCTCTCCTGTGTGATACTGTCTGCTGAGCCGTGTATCTAATCCTATCCTGTGTGATACTGTCTGCTGAGCTGTGTATCTAATCCTATCCTGTGTGATACTGTCTGCTGAGCCGTGTATCTAATCATATCCTGTGTGATACTGTCTGCTGAGCCGTGTATCTAATCCTATCCTGTGTGATACTGTCTGCTGAGCCGTGTATCTAATCCCATCATGTGTCATAATAATAATAATAATAATACAGCTCTGCCTATGATTGGACTTTTTGGCTGCACCCATCCGTAATTACAGAGATTGTAGAAAAATACTCCCTTCCCCCTCTGATTCCTCTCCCCCAATATTTTCCATTACAAAAGAGCTGCTCCTCCTGGTACCTGTCACCTTCTCCTGGAATACATCACACAGGGTGCAGGGGGGGTGATGGCGGAGTCTGTCCTGAGGTCTGGCGTGTACCACCCTCTGATTGCTGTTTTCCTGCTTTATTTCAATATTTTCAGGACACAACGCGTTTCACAACTTCTTGATCTGATATTTCTATAAAGCTGGTACATAATACCGCACTATATGTGATATTTCTATAAAGCTGGTACATAATACCGCACTATATGTGATATCTGTATAAAGCTGGTACATAGGACCGCACTATATGTGATATTTCTATAAAGCTTGTGCATAATACCGCACTATATGTGATATTTCTATAAAGCTTGTGCATAATACCGCACTATATGTGATATTTCTATAAAGCTTGTACATAATACCGCACTATATGTGATATTTCTATAAAGCTTGTACATAATACCGCACTATATGTGATATTTTTAGAAAGCTGGTACATAGTAGTACCGCACTATATGTGATATTTCTATAAAGCTGGTACATAGTACCGCGATATACAGTCGTAGCCAAAAGTGTTGGCACCCTTTTTGAAATTATTCCAGAAAATTTCTCCCAGGAAATTATTGCAATTACACATTGATGTGCTTTACCAAAAAGCTCTGTCTTAATCTCATCTGTTCACAAGACTCTTTCCCGGAAGGATTTTGGCTTACTCGTGTACATTTTGGCAAACTGCAGTCTAGGTTTTTTACGTCTGTGTCAGCAGTGGGGTCCTCCTTGGTCTCCTGCCATAGCATTTTTTTTCATTGAACTGTTAACGGATGGTTCGCACGGACACTGATGCACCCTGAGCCTGCAGGGCAGCTTGAATTTCTTTGGAACTTGATTTTGGCTGCGTATCCGCCATCCGGACTATTCTGCGTTGCAACCTTTCATCAATTTTTCTCTGCCTTCCACGTCCAGCGAGATTAGCTACAGTGCCATGGGTTGTAGACTTCTTGACTATGTTGTGCACTGTGGACGAATGAACATCAAGATCTCTGGAGATGGACTTGTAACCTTTAGATTGTTGATCATTTTCAACAATTTTGGTTCTCAAGTCCTCAAACAGTTCTCTTCTCTTTTCTGTTCTCCATGCTTAGTGTTGCACACACAATCTTTGCATTGTGTGACTAAGTCGACTTCTCCCCTTTCTATCTGGTTTCAGGTGTGATTTTCATATTGCCCACACCTGTTACTTGCCACAGGCGAGTGTGAATGAGCATCACATGCTTGAAACAAAGTTGTTTACCCACAATTTTTGAAAGGTGCGAACAAATTTGTCCGGCTCATTTTTGGGGTTTTGTGTGAAATTATGTCTAATTTGCCTTTTTTTTTCTGTTTTTTTTTTTTTTTTTTTTGTGTTGTTCCAATACACACAAAGGAAATAAACGTGTATAAAAAACACATGGAATTGCAATAATTCTCTAGGAGAAATACTTCATTTTATGGAACAATTTCAAGGGGGCCAACACTTTTGGACATGACTGCATGTAATATTTCAATGAAACTGATGCATAATACTGCGCTACATGTGATATTTCTATAAAGCAGATAAATAATACCGCATTATGTGATATTTCTCGAATGCTGATACATACTGCAGCATTATACGGTCTATATTGCTAATGCGTTTCACTCCATTGGTTATAACACTGACATGTTCTGCAGCTTTACTATTTGTTCTACAGTATATCACAGATGCATTTTGCAGCTATTTTATATCAGACGTAGTTCACAACTTTATTTTTTGTGTGCGTTTTACACAGACGCATTTCACGATTTTATCATTGCAGGCACATTTTACAACATTACTACTTGTTACGCTTATATTGCGGGCTGGGTATCAGACGCGGTTTGCAGCTTTGCTATTTATTTGATATCACTGATGCATTTCAAGGTTTTCTCAGTTCTATATAGTAAATATATTTCACAACATTGCCACATACTGTCTACATAACGCTAATAGTTTTTACTATTAAATCTATGCAGATGCATTTCACAACTTTGAGTAAATCTACAAAATGTATTCGTGATATATACAGTCTTGCATCACCAGCGCATTTAATGCTATCATTGATTGTACCATATTCCACAGCATTCCGTTCAGTATAAAGCTCACGCGTTTTGAATCTTTGCTACTGGTTTTACATTGAAGACTATCTGTTCTAAATAATTGAATGCATTTTGTGAATTTTAAAATCTCTGTATTTCGCAGCGTTACTATCAATTCATAATCGCAGACGCACTTCACAGCAATACTATCTGTTCCCTATGTAACGCCGTAGTAGTTTTTCTGTTTTTTTTTATCATGTATATATTTAATGACTTTATAAACGGTGTATTTCACCACGTTGCTATCGATTCAATATTGCAGACATATTTCACAACATTACTATCTGTTCTGTAGATAACGCTGACACGCTTTGTAGATTTATATCACAGGCGCATTTCGCAGCTTTATTATCAGTCCTATTGTCACGGATGTGTCAGGTGTGACAGTCGTTCTGGATCCAACTGTAGAAGGTCCTTGCGCTTGGCTCTGCAGGCACCTTCTTGATCTTTTCATCTTTGTAGTGTAGTGATATCCTTCTCCCTCTAGGACCTAGCAGTGACCACCACCTTCTGCTGCTAATTGACTCACCCTTGCTGGATGTTTAAATTCCTTCAATCTCTCCAGAGAGTCGCCGGTGATGGTTCTATTTTCCTCTCTCCAGGCTTGAAGTACTAGTAGTCGGCTAGTGTCTTCTTGGAGTTCCCTTGTAGGATAGTTGGCGTGATCTCTCTGGTGTCTTCTCAAGCTAAGTGTCTACCTGTTTGTCTTTAGTTGCAGTGGGGGCTGATTAGTGCTCACCCCGTCCCCTCCCTATCTAGGGCCTATCATTAGGGGCAGTCAGGGATTAGGTTTCCTGCTCGGCAATAGGTGCAGAACCTATTTAGGGACGTTAGGGGAGCCAGGGCATTGTCAGATCTGCCTAGGGGTCTGCACTCCCCCTTTCCCTAGTGTTTGGGGTTCCTCCCCCTCTTCCCGTTGTTGTGCTCTTAGTCTTTCCCTCACTTTGTTTGACACCTATAGTCTGACGCATTTCACGTTTCAGTTTTTCTTTGTTCTCTATCACGGACTTATTTCATGGCTTTACTACTTATTAAGTATAAAACAATGTCATGGTTCATATGTTTATCGTTCTGTATTTTTGACGCATTTCGCAATTTCTCTATTGGTTCGGTATCACAGATGTATTTTACAGCATTACTATGTTCTTTAACTGTCGACGACAAGGATGCATTTCACTGTGTTACTATTTATTCTGTATATATCCTGACACATTTACCTTCTTTTTTGGTTTTCTATTGCAGACGCATTTCTTTCTGACATGTTTTTCAGCTTCACTATTGGTCCCGTATCGTGGACGCTTTTCGCCGCTATACTTTGCTTTGTGTATATATGGGATTATAAAGCTGTGAAACGCGATGGTGGATATATAGTGTCAGGGTAACACTGCTTCTCTATATTGTTACGTAGTGTCACCTCTCCATTGTGCAGCGTCTCTTCCTGTTCCTTTCTCACCAGTTTCCTGCATTTCAGCTTCCTGGCATTTTTGCTTTGCTCCCCCCACCCCCCCACTCTTTGGGTTTAGATTTACACCCTACTATTCTCATCTTTCTCCGATTCTCGGTGGCTCATCGCCTTCTTGGTCTCTCCCCCATACCTGTTCCCACATAGTTTGGTTGCTATGGAAGTGTTGGATAATATGTTTCCGCTGCTAGACAAGAGGGAGGTGGACAGGGGGCGATGTGCGGGCACGGGGGTGTAAGGTGGTTGTAGGAAGGCATGGAAGAGAGGTGCAGGAGGAGCTCAAGATATTACTAGTATTGGGGGACAGTGAAGGGTAGATTGTAGATATAATGGAGAGCCGGTCAGTTTAGCAGAAGAATGGACTATGGGGGTAAGGGAGAAGAAAGTTTGGCAGTTGTTATGAGACGCCCTCCCTGGGCGATGGGGGTTACTCGGAGCCGGGTCGGTGTAGGTTTCGCGGAGGATGCAGTCGTGGCCTTGACCCGTTCCGTGCCCAGGGCTGCCTCATTAAAAATTGGGCTTTCAAGGATGAGTGGTATTTCGACTATGCCACCTGCGGTTTCCGGTGATGGACACCAGCGCTGCTACAATCCACTGAGGCCTGGGTTATGGGCAGCTAAGATGGGACGGCTCCCCGTAGGCGGAGCCGGCCTCAGGGCAGTGTGAGGAGGAATGGTGGGTACAGTGCCGCGCAGGAAATAACGAGCTGAGACGGTGTATGAAGTCATCCGGGTCTTTACTCACTTGGGATGAACTTTCAGCCGCAAAGCTTCTCTCTGCTGCACACGGCGTACTGCGGCCACCGGGAAGGGGGTTCAGCACTTTCCAGGTAGATCAGGAGCACCTGTCGAGACCCCTCTGGTGTGTGTTCCTCTCCTTGGTAAGTTCTCCCACTAAGTCTTCTCCTGACTGTGTGTGGTTAGAACGAGGTGTAAGGCCGGGTCCCACTGGATAAACGCAGTGTAAGAGATACAGTTGGCGTAGGCCGCTCCGTCCGTATCCCCCTGGGAACCACTAGGCCTCCGGGCTGTTCTGACTGATACGTGAAGTGACAAAGTCAGATATCGGAAGCCGATCACCCCTCTTGCGGCAGGAATCCCTCTGACTAGGCCAGAGTAAAGAATACAGGTGGCGACTCCGCTCCGTCCGTATATCCTGGGATCCTTTTGCTTGTGGAGCCGATCTCCTCTGCTCCCCTCCAGGCCTTCTTAGGTAAGGACCTTGACCGGGTAGAGAGAGTGGTTAACTCTGACCCGCTCCTCGTCTCAAGGCCAGAGTACGAGGACCGTGTATCTTCAGTCAGCTGCGGACTTTTGCTGGACTCTGGCAGAAAACCCACAATCAAAGACGAAGATCACAATCAAAGACCTTGAACCTAAAATGGCCGTAAATTAAGTATGAATTAGTAAGTGTTTCCTAAAAGCGTGTCCTCCACCCTCACCCACTACATAGTTCCCCCTATCTTTGGCTCCCCCCATCTCCTCTATCCCGGATCGGGGCAGCACCCTGGTGCATTTAGGCCCCCTACAGGACAGGAGTGGTGTAGTGTTGAGTGGTAAAGTGGGGTCCTGAGAAATGCTCCATCCATACCTGGAAGAGGAGATGCCACACCTCGGGCTGAGGTGCAGTACCCCTGTGGCGACTGAACCCTCAGGGGTGCCACAGTAATAGGGCAGGGGTAAATCTGGATAGGCTTATGAGGGAGGGGGTAACTTGCAAGAAGTTATATAGGGCTGGAGTAGATGGAAGGTTAAGATGGGTGTGAGATGGTTTGATTTCAGCCAGGTGTGGGGAAGGAGGAGTGTGGAAGTGCAGAAACCTGATGATTGGGATTAGACTGTAAAGGCCCCGTCACACATAACGAGATCGCTAGCGAGATCGCTAATGAGTCACGATTTTTGGTGACGCAATAGCGATCTCGCTAGCGATCTCGTTATGTCTGACAGGTAGCAACGATCAGGCCCCTGCTGTGAGATCGCTGATCGTTACAAAGCTTCCTGGACCATTCCTGGGTCGTTGCGCTCCCGCTGGGCAGTGTGCATCGCTGTATTTGACACCTTATCAACGACCTCGTTAGCGATTCAGAACTGAGACATGTAGGCGTGCATAAATTGGACTTTTCTGCGCTCCTCGTCCCCGATTGGTGGTCACTACTGCGTCCTTGTTTTTTCAGATCCCACCAGCGTTCTCCGGCTGTGACTCCACTTTGAAGAAATCAGGCATCTTTAGCGAGGTAGGTATTGTTTGGGGTCTCAAATGGGTTTTCATTTTTAATGGAGACGCGGTAGAGATCCCATCTGACCGGAGACGCAGTGTTAAACCAAGGCCACCCAATCTGAATGCAGTAGCGTCCACCAACTGGAGTTTAGGGGGGCACGGAAAAGCAATTTTATGCATGCCTTTCTGACACAGTACAGTCCCTATCAAGGTGTGGATCGTTGAAATAGCTGCTGTGTGAAAGCGTCCCAACGACCACCGAGATCGTTGGTTAGATCGCTGGGGCAGCCGAGATCGTTGGAAAGTTCTGCATGTTTGACATCTCCCCAGCGGTCCCAAAACCGTGACGCAATAACGATCTCGCTAGCGATCTCATTATGTGTGACAGGGCCTTTAGCTGATGTGATCCTGTGCTGGCATTGCAGAGCTGTGTGTGCTGTGTTAACACTCGGCTCAGCTACGCAGGCTGTGGGTGGAGGAAGGTTTCTTCAGATTCTATAATTAGCTGCAGTTAATGATGTCATGTTGTGTGAGCAGCCAGATAGGGAAATACAGGGCTCCTCATGTGTGAGCACCCCCCTCTGTGTCTGCTCAGACCTGCAAATACCCCCCACCTAGGACTGAACCCAGTGACCCAGACACAAGGCGGGAAAACTGCCAGCCTGACCTATAGAAGACCGAGGCCCCCACCAAATGTATCACCTGATGGGAACATGTGCCTCTGCTTTTATCCTCTATAGTGGAGAGCAGCCTCTCTTGAGTTGTCCTCGGGGCATTGGAGGCGGGCCCGTCGCGTTGTCCTCGGGGCATTGGAGGCGGGCCCGTCGCGTTGTCCTCGGGCCATTGGAGGCGGGCCCGTCGCGTTGTCCTCGGGCCATTGGAGGCGGGCCCGTCGCGTTGTCCTCGGGCCATTGGAGGCGGGCCCGTCGCGTTGTCCTCGGGCCATTGGAGGCGGGCCCGTCGCGTTGTCCTCGGGCCATTGGAGGCGGGGCCCCGTGTCCCGGTTTTGGACAGGGGTTTGTGTTTTGTTCTCTCGGCCTCCTCTTCTCCTCTGGTGCCCCCTTTAAATCTTTGCTGACCTGTTCTATCACCTCTGGGGTTGCTGCCAGCTACACAAACACTTCTGCTGATAAGAACTTGGCTCCCAGGAGGGACCTAGGCCCCAGTTCCCACAGAAGCTCTGGTATCAAGTATCACTTTGTGTGACACCCATTAACCCTTACCTCACCCACTCCTTATCTGGGCCATTGTTGTTCCATGTTGGTCATTATTTGCCTCATGTCACAGTTCTTGGATGTGATGGAGGGCAGCCTTCTTTCCTGTGACTGTCTACAACTCTACATGTAAGCAGGCCCATTATATTATACTCTCCTTGTCTTCACAGTGTGTTGTGACTGAATTTTATGTCTTTTTTATGATTGTTGTAAACCGGGGCGACCACTGTAGGACACACAGAGGCCTCCACACCCCTGATGTTACATCAGATGCCTTCAAGGTTCTCTGGTTTGCATGCAGCTGTTGTCCGATGACAACAGCTGTAAACCTGTTTGAGGGGAGGTCTCCACTTACATTCATTTTTACTGAAATTGCTAGACAAATCATTAACAGTCTTATATACGCGGATGATACAACATAGATAGTAATAAGCGTAGATGGAATGAAGGTCTTATTACGGAGTGTCAAGATGGAAAGCTCGAGCATGGCACTGAAGAAGACAGAAATATTGAATACTGCCAGGTGTGACCAGGGCACAATTGAGATGGACGGCGATGAGCTGGAAGTTGTAAAGGACTTCAACCTACTTGGATCAATGATCACTCAAGATGCCACGATGACACCGGAAGTCAGTAGGAGAATCGCTATGGGCAAATCAACAATGAAGTCAATGGACAAGGTCTTCAAATCGAGGAACATTTCACTGGTGACAAAGACACGGCTCATACACAGTTTGGTCTTTTCTGTAGCAACATATGGATACGAAACCTGAACGATAAAAGAAACAAGACAGTAGAATCGAAGCCTTCAAAAAGTGGTTCTGGAGAAGGATGTAATCAATAACATGGATGGAAAGAACAAACAAATCAATTTTGGAACAAATCAAGCCAGACCTGTCACCCGAAGCAAAGATCACCAAGCTACGACTTGCCTACTTGGACACCTCATACGAAACGAAAAGAGCAATCCACTGGAGAAGGACCTCATGGTGGGAAGAATAGAAGGAACAAGGCGATAAAGAAGACCAGCAACCCGACGGCTTGATGCTATCAAGGTAACGGTGGAGAAGACCCTGATGGACCTACCTAGGCTTGCACAAGATCGATCTTCCTACAGATCATTCATCTATTAAGTCTCCATGGCTCGAGACCGAGCCAAAGGCCGTTAAAATAATAATAATAAATATGGTTTCTGTGGCAGAGAGGAGCCTTTATACACGCTCTTGCTCTCTTGGCCGTTGACCGTTGACAAGTTTTACGATAATCGGGACCAGCGTGTTTTATATAAGGGCCTCAAGCTGGTTCTGCTAGTGATCCCATCAGTACGAGCACAGCGCTCCGTGGCTCACGGATTGTAGGAATCTTCTCGACTCTTATTGTGTCTGAAGCAAAACTGTCACCATTCAACACAAGCGTGTCTGTCACCCGAGATTATAACCAAGAGTGTAATAATGATGGAAGGGTATTATAAGATGTAGCCAGCGTGTCTCATGTGCTGTGCCCCTGAGCTGAGCTATGCTCTGACTGTATCTCACATGATAGGATTAGATACATCATTATGATACCATTCTGTGTGTATTATCAGCTATGGTCACTCTCTATCGGATGATGAAGAGTTAATCTGCATCAGTATCAGGTATCCTACTACATGAGGGACTGGTCCGGTTGGATCTGGTGGAAGCAAGTGACATACGTGTCCTCTGTGACCTCCAGGAGGAAAGACAAATGACACAGACTGCAGAGGCAGGTGAGGTCGGGGAGGGGCGTACGGCAGCCTAGCCATGTATATATTTTTTATTTATTTTAATGGCTTTCGAGTTGATCTCGAGCCATGACGATCTGTAGGAAGATTGATCTTGTGCAAGCCTACAGAGGTCCACCAAAGTCTTCTCCACCGTTATCTTCATAGTATCAAGCAATCGGGTTGCTGGTCTCCTCTACGTTTTGTTCCTTCTATTCTTCTGACCATGATGTCCTTCTCCAGCGATTTGTTCTCCATGCATATATTGTGTACATTATGAGGATATCCTATATACTCACATATTCGAGCTAACCTAAGACCATCATGCGGGCATCTGTTCACCAGGTTATAGGTAGAACTGCCTAGTTATACCTTCTGTACATCCGCACCGACCTCTCGGAGAGACGCACATTATGTTGTAGGTTTATTGTGCTCTCTTCTGTAGTGCCATTGATTACACAGACATCTCTTCATCACTTTCCAATGGCCGAATCTGCCATAGATCTGTGATGGCCTGCAACACCACCTGCCATCGTCAGTGTAGGGGCGCACAATGATCTGTGGTACAGGACAATGTCGCTAACACTCGGGGTACAGGATAGTGACACTGACACTTGGGTTACATGATAATCATATTTGGGGAATATCGGGGATGTCGCACATTATTAACTATTCATTCGCTGTCCTGCAGTAGATGGAGCTGATGATGGTCGTGCGACTTGAGGTACTGGTGGGGTTTGCACACAAGAGGCGCCTTGTTGTGGTGTCGCCTCTCTATCATCTCTGGAGGGTTAATGGAGGAATAATAGTGTACAACAGCTGCACTGTGCAGAGGCGTCCGGCTTCCCCCACCTCCCCCTCCGCCCCGCACCCCTCCTCTCTGTAGTGGGATGGGAAGGTCTGGGTTTGGGAGCCAGGAGGGGGGTGGAGGGGTTTGGTTTTGAATTCTATGAGCTGAGGCTTTGACTTCCTGTGACTAGATGCACACTGGCAGCGTGAAAGCTCTGTCTTTCTGGGCAAGAGGTAGTGAAACTCTGTAGATTTTCGAAAAACTGGAGGGGGCCAAAGAGAGGAGCCGCCCGATTTCTACCAGCTGCCCTAGGAGGATATGTCTCGGATAGAGCCTTTCTCAAGAGCTCGTTCAGACCGGTCTAAGGAGGTAGCCCTGAAGGTCAGTGCCTTGCTTCCTTTTGTCTCTGGGGGTCGTCTCTCCTGTGGCGGGTGGACGGGATACATTTGGCATTTGGAACCCATGGAGAAAATAAAAATTCGTTGTTGGGTTTTGGGTGGAGGAGATTCCGTCCTGGGCTTCCATTGTTCAACCTTTTCCATAGGTCACACTTGCCATCTGTTACGGCTCAAATGGAAATTTAGACAGCGCCTCATTGCCCAATGGTCAGTACACTCTCTACGGGGAAAAATTTTGAGCCAAGAATGGACACTCTGGTCTCCCGCACACATGTATGAACCCCTATGATATTTGCTTCGCCGGGTCTTCCACCCAATCATCATCACTCTGAAACATGCTTTACCTCCCCTCCTCGAGTGCCATGTGGCTACCGCCTGGGCGCTGCTGTGCCAGCAGAAATTCACTGAAAAGACCTTCGATTTTCTGCTCACCATGTCTCTAGTGATGTGACTAGCGGGGGTTAGATACTTATATTTCGGGACTAGGGTCTATATGCAATTTGGTTATTCTTTTGTTGTCTGAAGTCAGATGGAGGACTACGATCGCAGTTACCCGTTGGTATTGATGGGTGGACATATGAGGAGCGGCGCCGATAATCTCCTATCATCTCATTACTCACATTACATTTCTGCAGTGAATCAGGAACATTTTATAAAAAGTTACTAATTGGACAATGGCTTGGTTATCAGGTTAGGTGTATGTCAGACAGATTGTCAAGTGAAGCGCAGATCCTATAATTTGTCAAGTTCGATTCATGTCCTCCTATGTTGTCAGGTTAGTCGATGGACATCTTGGCTGTCAGGTGAGATGCTGATTCTCTGGACTGTCAGGTTAGTTGATGGGCAGCTTGGCTGTTGGGTTAGGAGATGGACTGATGGGTTGTCAGATTAGATTTTGTACAACTAGGTTCTAGGTTTAGATTATGATCTTCTGGGTTGTCAAGTAACGCCAGGTTCACACGAGTATGTTTCACGGCCTGTATACGGACCACAATGCCGATCTAACAGCTAGTCTCGTATGTAAGAGGATATCAATTTGGGTCGGAAGACCTGCGGGATGTAAACGGGCTGTGAAATACTCGTATGAACTCAGCCTTAAGTTGATTGTCAGTTTAGGTGATGGCCAACTGGATTTTAGATACTGGTCAGATTGGTTGACAGGTTATACAATAAACTGTTGGGTAGTAAAGACTGATGATGGACGACTGGGTTGCAGGGTTAAATATTGGGTGATTAGTTTATCAGATGAATAGTTTGACATCTGTATTCGGTAGTGGTGTGTCAGATGCCGGGAAGGGAAGTTGCTCGGAGATATCAGACCATGTATAAAGTTGCTGTGAGATCAGGTCACGGCCATTAGTGTTGAGGAGGAAGCTGCTGGGCCCTTGTGTTGTGCTATTTGTGTATTGTGGTTGTGTTATGACGGCCACTCCCTGACATCTGTGCGTCCAGATAAGCAACTGGACAGTGGAGATTACAATGAATCGCGGGCCCCTTGTTTTTACAGTCTACATTTGTGTTCCAGGTTTATTTCAATCTGCGTTCCAGGCTATTACAGTCTACTTTACTACGTTACATCTTTTTACAGCCTGCGTTACTGCATTTTAGGTTATTACAGTCTGTTACTAAGTTCCATCTTATTACAGTCTACGTTACTGCGTTCCAGGTTGTTACAGTCTACGTTACTGCGTTCCAGGTTGTTGCAGTCTACGTTACTGCGTTCCAGGTTGTTGCAGTCTACGTTACTGCGTTCCAGGTTGTTGCAGTCTACGTTACTGCGTTCCAGGTTGTTACTGTCTACGTTACTGCGTTCCAGGTTGTTACAGTCTACGTTACTGCGTTCCAGGTTGTTACAGTCTACGTTACTGCGTTCCAGGTTGTTACAGTCTACGTTACTGCGTTCCAGGTTTTTACAGTCTACGTTACTGCGTTCCAGGTTGTTACAGTCTACGTTACTGCGTTCCAGGTTGTTACAGTCTACGTTACTGCGTTCCAGGTTGTTACAGTCTACGTTACTGCGTTCCAGGTTGTTGCAGTCTACGTTACTGCGTTCCAGGTTGTTACAGTCTACGTTACTGCGTTCCAGGTTGTTACTGTCTACGTTTCTAAGTTCCATCTTGTTACAGCCTGTGTTACTGCGTTCCAGGTTGTTACAGTCTACGTTACTGCGTTCCAGGTTGTTACAGTCTACGTTACTGCGTTCCAGGTTGTTACAGTCTACGTTACTGCGTTCCAGGTTGTTACAGTCTACGTTACTGCGTTCCAGGTTGTTACAGTCTACGTTACTGCGTTCCAGGTTGTTACAGTCTACGTTACTGCGTTCCAGGTTGTTACAGTCTACGTTACTGCGTTCCAGGTTGTTACAGTCTACGTTACTGCGTTCCAGGTTGTTACAGTCTACGTTACTGCGTTCCAGGTTGTTACAGTCTACGTTACTGCGTTCCAGGTTGTTACAGTCTACGTTACTGCGTTCCAGGTTGTTACAGTCTACGTTACTGCGTTCCAGGTTGTTACAGTCTACGTTTCTGAGTTCCATCTTGTTACAGCCTGTGTTACTGCGTTCCAGGTTGTTACTGTCTACGTTTCTAAGTTCCATCTTGTTACAGCCTGTGTTTCTAAGTTCCATCTTGTTACAGCCTGTGTTACTGCATTTTAGGTTATTACAGTCTACGTTACTGCGTTCCAGGTTATTAGTCTGCGTTACTGCATTTTAGGCTCCTACAGTCTATGTTGTGAAGTTCCATCTTGTTGCAGGGTGTGTTACTGCATTTTAGGTTATTACAGTCTACGTTACTGCCTTCTATTTTATTACAGTCTACGTTACTGAATTTCAGGTTATTACAGTCTACATCATTGTCTTCCATCTTTTTAAAGTCTATAGTTACTGCGTTTCAGGTTATGATAGTTGTTAATGCACTCCACTTGTTTTTCATTCGATGCTATTACAGTCTACATTACCAGATTCTATCTTATTACAGTCTGTGCTGCTCCGTTCAAGGCTATTACAGTCTACATTAATTACTCAGGTTATTACAGTCTACGTTACTGTTAAGTTATTGCAGTCCTTGTTTCTCCCTGCCAGGATATTAGACTGCTTTACTGGTTACTACAGTCTATGCTATTGCATTTCAGGTTCCTACTGTCTTTGTTACTACATTGCAGGTATTACAGTTTGCATTAATGCTTTTCAACTTGTTACAGTCAGCTTTATTGTGTTCCAGGTTATTAATGCCTACATTTCAGGTCTGTGTTACAATATTCCAGATTATTATAGTTATGTTCCAGGTTATTACAGTCTGCGCTGCGGTGTTCCAGGTTATTACTGATCCTGAATCCTGTTGAGTTAACCCCTGTATTACCACACTGTTAGTTCATCCTGGGAGTCTGGTTAGGATGGGGTTAAGCCAAATAGTCAGTTGAGTGAACT
Organism: Phyllobates terribilis; assembly: GCF_046119375.1. Classification (NCBI taxonomy): domain Eukaryota; kingdom Metazoa; phylum Chordata; class Amphibia; order Anura; family Dendrobatidae; genus Phyllobates; species Phyllobates terribilis. The sequence goes on from NW_027362767.1 coordinate 140,096,317, forward strand.
TCTCCTTTTGTTAGCTAGTACAGGAGGAGGGCGGCACTATGCTGTGCAGGGTTGTGTTAAGGTTTAGCTTTACATACACATGCTGCCAGAAGTGTGGTGTAACAATGGGGCCTGGTTATAGTAGGGGAGCAAACTGAGTCAATACCCCCTGAGCCCTTCGGGGAAACTTCAGGAGCAAACCTCCCAGTATTATTGAGCAGTGTATAGGAGTATTATTTGGGAACTTATATGACAGCTTTTATGATGAAATTATATGGCAGTATTAAGCAAGTCTTATTTGGATCCTGCATATTATTTGTGTACTGTATGAAGGTAGCGGATATATTTATATGGGTGTGGTGACGGCCCAGTTGTTAGTTTTTTTTTTTTTCGAGCTGGCATTGGAAAGTTTTCTAGCTGGGAATCTGATATTTCATCTGTGTGACGGCTGCCGCCTCATGTCTTAAGAATGGGGAGGGGGTCCCACAGATCAGAGAGCAGTGGGCCAGTTATGGAGGGTGGAGGACTCTGTGCAATACCCTCTCATTTCTCAACCTGCCATAGAGCAAATGGCTTTGGAAGTGGATCTGTAGCAGGAGAGAGTTAATGATCGGACCCTCTGCAGAGGTGGTAGATCTATGCTGGCAGAGATGGGGCGTAATCGTGATATGGCATGTTTCCACACAGAGCAATGAGTAACTGTACGGGTAATTAGAGGGTGCTACTGGTGAATCACAAGTGCGATGCCATATAGTGATCTGGACAAATATATACTGGTTATAATACAACAGCCACTGTATCTAAGCCTATCGTGTGACACGTATATAATCAGTAAATCTATATAATGTTTGTTCTCACACCAAATATGCCAGTTATTTGCACAGATAAGAGGAGTATGCCCGGCCAGGGCACGTGATGATGGAGAGCGGGCACCAGAGGGCGGACATTCATGAGAAGGCTTGTACTTTTCTCATCTTTGAAATCCCCAAATGTTGCAAGCCTCCTATTTAAAGAGAACCTGTCATCATGATTTCACCTGTTAAAGGTATGGCCATAATGACCCTGTTATACTCATTTACTGGATACCTGTAATGAAACATCTGTAGCCTGGTTCATGTTTAATTCATCTTAGAAGTTTTGGTGCACTAGTCTCTTTGTGCATCGGGGTGGGACTGGGGATAGGGTCTTTGGATCTGCTGTGGCCCCTCTGCATTTGTAGGAGCCTCCTTTTTTAAATTTTTGCTTGAGCACATTCATGTCCCGGTGTTCCCCAGCAAAATGGTGCTGGAGGCGGCGCATGTTCACACTAACCTCCGGCGGTCTTCAGCAAAATGGCACCGATGGCTAAGCATGCGTAGAATGGGATCTAGCCGAGATCTTGATCTGTGCGTGCGCCGCCAGTGGCGCCATTTTACTTGAGGCCGGCAGTGGTTAATCTAAACATTCGGCGCCATTTTGCTGGAGAACATCGGGACATGAATGTGCACAAGCGCCGCCCACGGCAAGGGTGCCGCTGGCACGAAATTTAAAAAAGGAGGCCCATACACTCCTCCTGCCCTGATGCATGAAAAGCCTATTGCACCAAAACTTCTAAGGCGAATTAAACAAGAATTCACTTTTTCACAATAGGTATCCATTAAATCTGTATAACGGGGCCATTATGGCCATACCTTTGCTTTAACAGGTTAAATCATGACGATGGGTTCTCTTTAATGTTACAGAACCTGGGTTTGGATTCAGTTGGCTGATAACAGAGAATAATAGGACGTAATAAATATCTGGCCAGCTAATATCCGAGTCCCAACTAGGTGAGTACGTAGAGTTTCACTAATCCACTATCTAGGATACAGGGTCTTATACCAGTACAATAACTGGCTCATAATTCAAGGAAGGGTCTCAATTTTACCACTGTAGGGATCCACGCTCTCAGATAGGCATTAGGTAGCATTCACACAGGCAAAGTGGTTTAATCCAAACAGGTGCAGATTTATTGCTTTCATAAAACCAAGGGATTCAAAACCAAAAAACAGCCCCTTCTGGGCACAGAGGTATAACAATGAATACACAGTGCAGCGGAGCACATATGTCAGTTCGGGCTCACCTGAACAGATTAGTCCTTTCTCCTGGGGCAAACTTCACACCCAGAAGAGGCCTGATCCTACCAGTCTCGGTATCCCCTTCAGCCTGAACTCCAGCAGCTTCCAGCGCCAAACAGAAGTATTCAACTCCGGCATTACGGGTGTGTCTGGTGTATTAGACAGTCGCTCTGGATCTGGCTGTAGAAGGTCACTGGCATTTGGCATTACAGATGCCTTCTTAATCCTTCTGCCTTTTAGGACCCAGCGGCGACCTCCTTCCTGCTGCTGATTGACACACCCTTGCCTGGGAGTTAAAAGCACTGTCTGCTCCAGTGAGTCACCAGTGATACTTTTATGTATAGGCTTGGAGCACTAGCAGTCGGCTAGCATCCTCTCTGGTTACCTTTTGAGGACAGTTGGCGTTACTTCTCTGGTGTCTGCTCAAGCTAATTTTTTTCCCCCTTTGTCTACCTTGTTGTCTTAAGAGTTTGTAGTGGGGCCTGACTAGTGCTCACCCCTCCCCTTCCCTATCTAGGGCCAAGCTCTAGAGTCCTCTAGGGTTTAGGCTCCTGCTCGGCAATAGGTGTGGAACCTATATAGGGATGGTAAGGTAGGCAGGGTGATATTAGATCTACCTAGGGGTCTCCACTCCCCCTTTCCCTAGTGTTTGGGCTTCCTCCCCCTCTTTCCTTCGTGTTGCATTTAGTCTTGCTTGACATCCAGGCACAGTCCACACTGAACAGGCTGCAACTCCAACTCACAGACTGCTTAGATTTCCCTGCTGACATTTTGGCTGGACACTCACCAGCAGCACATTCGACTCTTATCCATCCAGCAGACTGACAAGCTTTAGTGAACACAGGCCTTGGTTCTAGTGAAAAAAAATCTAGGCAGGTGCATCTAATCAAATCACACAGGTAGGGCTTAACCCAGTCCTATCTGGCTCGGCTACACCAGATTCTCTATTTTGCCACATTTTGTAATGTGAACAGATTATAATAACATTTCCACTTAAAGTAATTGTCATACAATTGTATCATATCAGTGATGTCATCCCCAAGGGACAGGGCTGGCAAACTCTCACACGATGTATAGACTGGTTGTCAGCAGTAATATCTGTACATTTTGCTGTAAAGAGTGAAGAAATTTACATTTACTGGACGATGATTAGACATATTCTACAAAATTTGAGTAATGAGGTTTTTTTTTCAAATTTGCATAACCAGTGGAGTCAGCAGAGGCAAGATATGAATTAATGGAGGCCAGATTATAAGAATTTCGCTTGGCATTATATCATACGGCAGGAAGCAGAGGCGTCTTCTCATAATTTTTTATATCCCCTCCCACATCTGCCAGTAGGACCCAGTGACGTGAACTAATAAGTGGGCACGATGAGGGATTTTCTTTGTTTTTCCCTTAGCCTTGAAACGCGTGGTGGAGACACAGTACAGCGCTGCATTGTCTGACACCTGGTCGTCAACTACATCAAATATTTTCCTTCTTTGAGCTGAGTCAGAATTTCCTACATCAGAACTACAGGAGAGAACTAATATATATATATAATCAATATTATAGTACAGACCAAAAGTTTGGACACACCTTCTCATTTAAAGATTTTTCTGTATTTTCATGACTTTGAAAATTGTACATTCACACTGAAGGCATCAAAACTATGAATTATCACATGTGGAATTATATACTTAACAAAAAAGTGTGAAACAACTGAAAATATGTCTTATATTCTAGGTTCTTCAAAGTAGCCACCTTTTGCTTTGATGACTGCTTTGCACACTCTTGGCATTCTCTTGATGAGCTTCAAGAGGTAGTCACCGGAAATGGTTTTCACTTCACAGGTGTGCCCTGTCAGGTTTAATAAGTGGGATTTCTTGGCTTATAAATGGGGTTGGGACCATCAGTTGTGTTGTGCAGAAGTCTGGTGGATACACAGCTGATAGTCCTACTGAATAGACTGTTAGAATTTGTATTATGGCAAGAAAAACTGGTTCACATGAGGACCGCCCCAGGAAAGGAAGACCAAGAGTCACCTCTGCTTCTGAGGATAAGTGAATCTGAGTCACCAGCCTCAGAAATCGCAGGTTAATAGCAGCTCAGATTAGAGACCAGGTCAATGCCACACAGAGTTCTAGCAGCAGACACATCTCTTCAAGAACTGTTAAGAGGAGACTTTGTGCAGCAGGCCTTCATGGTAAAATAGCTGCTAGGAAACCACTGCTAAGGACAGGCAACAAGCAGAAGAGACTTGTTTGGGCTAAAGAACACAAGGAATGGACATTAGACCAGTGGAAATCTGTGCTTTGGTCTGATGAGTCCAAATTTGAGATCTTTGGTTCCAACCACCGTGTCTTTGTGCGACGCAGAAAAGGTGAACGGATGGACCCCACACCATTACTGACCCACTGCCAAACCGGTCATGCGGAAGGATGTTGCAGGCAGCAGATCGCTCTCCATGGTGTCTCCAGACTCTGTCACGTCTGTCACATGTGCTCAGTGTGAACCTGCTTTCATCTGTGAAGAGCACAGGGCGCCAGTGGCGACTTTGCCAACCCTGGTGTTCTGTGGCATTTCTTTGAAGGGCCGCACAGCCCTCCATGGGCTCGCCAGAGGTACCATGACTGCCATTAGGTACCGAGATGAGATCCTCAGACCCCTTGTGAGACCATATGCTGGTGCGGTTGGCCCTGGGTTCCTCCTAATGCAGGACAATGCCAGACCTCATGTGGCTGGAGTGTGTCAGCAGTTCCTGCAAGATGAAGGCATTGAAGCTATGGACTGGCCCGCCCGTTCCCCAGACCTGAATCCGATTGAGCACATCTGGGACATCATGTCTCGCTCCATCCACCAACGTCACGTTGCACCACAGACTGTCCAGGAGTTGGTGGATGCTTTAGTCCAGGTCTGGGAGGAGATTCCACAGGAGACCATCCGCAACCTCATCAGGAGCATGCCCAGGCGTTGTAGGGAGGTCATACAGGCACGTGGAGGCCACACACAATACTCAGCCTCATCAGGAGCATGCCCAGGCATTGTAGGGAGGTCATACAGGCACGCGGAGGCCACACACAATACTCAACCTCATCAGGAGCATGCCCAGGCATTGTAGGGAGGTCATACAGGCACGCGGAGGCCACACACAATACTCCGCCTCATCAGGAGCATGCCCAGGCGTTGTAGGGAGGTCATACAGGCACGTGGAGGCCACACACAATACTCAGCCTCATCAGGAGCATGCCCAGGCGTTGTAGGGAGGTCATACAGGCACGTGGAGGCCACACACAATACTCAGCCTCATCAGGAGCATGCCCAGGCGTTGTAGGGAGGTCATACAGGCACGTGGAGGCCACACACAATACTCAGCCTCATTGTGACTTGTTTTAAGGATATTACATCAAAGTTGGATCAGCCTGTAGTGTGTTTTTCCACTTTAATTTTGGGGGTGACTCCAAATCCAGGCCTCCATTGGTTGATAAATGTGATTTCCATTGATGATTTTTGTGTGATTTTGTTGTCAGCACATTCAACTTTGTACAGAACAAAGTATTCAATGAGAAGATTTCATTCATTCAGATCTAGGATGTGTTATTGGAGTGTTCCCTTTATTTTTTTAGCAGTGTATAATATAATTTTTTTTTCCCCAAAATAATTGAAGACCACTGATATTTGCCCACAAAATCTTGGTGGTAAATGTTTTCTGTGAAGATTACGATGGGGATGAATAAGTCCAGGGGTACCTCATAAGTATTTGGTCCAGTGATGATGGTATTAAAGAAAAGTCATTGATCACATCCACGTTTTTAGAGGTTTGGTAAAGTCCCTTTCATATGATTGTTGTGGACAGTCAGACTCTTGTTTTTGTCCTTTTTGGCTTCTTTTTCCCTCTAGGCTTTCTCTCATCCCTTCCCTACTGAGCATCTATTGTTCGTGACATAAAAGTGATCAGACAAGGCCATTGTCCAAAATAAGTTGGGGGTGGAGGAAAATAGGAGGGCGAGATCTCGGAAGTACAGAGGCCGATGTAATCCAGGTCACCGACTACTGGAAAAATCTATAGAACATAAGGCGTCTGAGAGAAAGTATCGGCAATATTGGAGCGAGGCACGATCATTAGAACTTACAGGAGACTAAGCATCAGTAAAGGATAGACGGCATTCTCAGTGATGTCACCGCTGATCTCTGGTGATGGATAGGCGGCATTCTCAGTGATGTCACCGCTGATCTCTGGTGATGATAGGCGGCATTCTCAGTGATGTCACCGCTGATCTCTAGTGATGGATAGGCGGCATTCTCAGTGATGTCACCGCTGATCTCTAGTGATGGATAGGCGGCATTCTCAGTGATGTCACCGCTGATCTCTGGTGATGGATAGGAGGCATTCTCAGTGATGTCACCGCTGATCTCTGGTGATGGATAGGTGGCATTCTCAGTGATGTCACCGCTGATCTCTGGTGATGGATAGGAGGCATTCTCAGTGATGTCACCGCTGATCTCTGGTGATGGATAGGCGGCATTCTCAGTGATGTCACCGCTGATCTCTGGTGATGGATAGGCGGCATTCTCAGTGATGTCACCGCTGATCTCTAGTGATGGATAGGCGGCATTCTCAGTGATGTCACCGCTGATCTCTAGTGATGGATAGGCGGCATTCTCAGTGATGTCACCGCTGATCTCTGGTGATGATAGGCGGCATTCTCAGTGATGTCACCGCTGATCTCTAGTGATGGATAGGCGGCATTCTCAGTGATGTCACCGCTGATCTCTGGTGATGGATAGGTGGCATTCTCAGTGATGTCACCGCTGATCTCTAGTGATGGATAGGCGGCATTCTCAGTGATGTCACCGCTGATCTCTAGTGATGGATAGGCGGCATTCTCAGTGATGTCACCGCTGATCTCTGGTGATGGATAGGTGGCATTCTCAGTGATGTCACCGCTGATCTCTAGTGATGGATAGGCGGCATTCTCAGTGATGTCACCGCTGATCTCTGGTGATGGATAGGCGGCATTCTCAGTGATGTCACCGCTGATCTCTGGTGATGGATAGGTGGCATTCTCAGTGATGTCACCGCTGATCTCTAGTGATGGATAGGCGGCATTCTCAGTGATGTCACCGCTGATCTCTGGTGATGGATAGGCGGCATTCTCAGTGATGTCACCGCTGATCTCTGGTGATGGATAGGCGGCATTCTCAGTGATGTCACCGCTGATCTCTGGTGATGATAGGCGGCATTCTCAGTGATGTCACCGCTGATCTCTAGTGATGGATAGGCGGCATTCTCAGTGATGTCACCGCTGATCTCTGGTGATGGATAGGTGGCATTCTCAGTGATGTCACCGCTGATCTCTAGTGATGGATAGGCGGCATTCTCAGTGATGTCACCGCTGATCTCTGGTGATGGATAGGCGGCATTCTCAGTGATGTCACCGCTGATCTCTGGTGATGGATAGGAGGCATTCTCAGTGATGTCACCGCTGATCTCTACAGTCATAGTTTTTATGTCTGATTGTAACATATCCATCTTTTAATAAAGATTGTGTTAGGGGCTCGCCTGGTGGATTTTCTAAGCAGTAGGTTTTGGTGAGCAGCATGGCCCGAAGGTGATGGTGCAGCAAAGCTGGTCTTGATGAATGACACACGGATCAGCAAGGACCAGTCCAATCTTGTAGACAGGACGTCTGACAAACAAGCAGAGCAGGTAGCTCAGACGAAGCAGAACCAGCTGGACTGACACACACGGGAGCAGTAACTGTATAGGAACCTGATATCTTCCTGCAGGGAAATGATGAATCAAGTATAGGCAAACTGGAGACTCGTTTGAAGAATTGCATTAACTTGATTGCAAAGACCAGGTGTGAACAGTACTAAGAACAGTTACAAGGAACTGGTAACTTGCTTGCTGAGAGGTGTGTACTTCACTGATTGAGTTTGGTAATAATGCTGGTGCATGGAAATCAGGAATACATGAATAGATAAGACATCTGGCTGGAGCTGAGCCAAGTGAAGTAGATGCAAACTGCTGACAAACTACAGGTAATGGTGGACAGAACGCAAGGTACATGAGCCTGTCTTAAAAGCACTAGTGATGGTACCAGAGAAGATCAGAGGTTCCCTGAGAAACCCCGCATGGACTACAGCAAACAAGAGAAGGGAGCAAAGCCTGGCACTGCAGCCGAGATCTAGGCATAACAGATACACAATACTGACCAGCTGTGATACAAAATAGTAAAAAAAAAAACATGAGTGAGGTGTTTTTATAGAATGTAAGGGGGAAATGGATAGTGGATTTTCTCAGACCACAGGCCACGCTGGAGATTACAGACAAACAGCGGTGTCACTGATCACGCGTTTCGCAGCCTCTGACCAGCGTCCAGCCACATCGTTGTGTAATCTCCCTGCATCTGCGGAGATGAGAAGGGACGTGAGGACTCGTCTTCCAGAAATAATGCCTGCACATAATCACTCGCTGATTGCTCGCTCCCCAAGCAGGAAAGATCATTTATCCAGATTTGTATTTGTAGGCCTAGCTGTTTAACCCTCTGCTAACTGGGACATAACTCCAAGCTGTGAATAGCTGGTGATTCTGATGAGGTCTGAATAATATAGACCTTACGAACAGTATATTCACAATGGCAGTAAAAATATCAAGGTTCCAGTTATCAAGTTGTTCTGTAGTGGTGAGTACCACACCCAGATCACTAGACCATAGTTTATATATCTGTATATATATCAATGGTGGGAGATCAGTACTACACCCAGATCACCAGGACGTATATCACTGCATACAGTGGGGAAAATAAGTATTTGATACACTGCCGATTTTGTAAGTTTCACCACCTACAAAGAATGGAGAGGTCTGTAATTTTTATCAGAGGTACACTTCACCTGAAAAACAAAAAACAGGAAATCACATTATATGATTTTTACATAGTTAATTAGCATTTTATTGCATGAAATAAGTATTTAATACAATCGAAAAACAGAATTTAATATTTGGTACAGAAACTTTTGTTGCAATTACAGAGGTCCGCTATACAGATCTTCAGGACCTTGAAATGCTTCTTATGGAGCCACTTCTTTAGTTGCTCTGGCTGTGTGATTTGGGTCATTGTCATGCTGGAAGACCCAGCCCTGACCCATCTTCAATGCTCTTACTTAGGGAAGGAGGTTGTTGGCCAAAATCTCGCAATACATGACCCCATCCATCCTCCCTTCAATGCAGTGCGGTCATTCGGTCTTCTTTGCAGAAAAGCACCCCCAAAGTATGATGTTTCCTCCACCATGCTTCACAGTTGGGGCAGTGTTTTCGGATTTGTATGGGGGTTCTATTCATTCTTCTTCCTCCAAACACGGCGAGTGGAGTTGATGCCAAAAAGTTCTATTTTGGTCTCATCTGACCACATGACCTTCTCCCATTCCTCCTCTGGATCATACAGATGGTCACTGGCAAACTTCAAAAGGGCCTGAATATGTGCTGGCGTGAGCAGGGGGACCTTGCGTGCCCTTCAGGAGTTTAATCCATGACAGCGTAGTGTGTTACTAACTGTAATGTTTGAGACTGTGGTCCCAGCTCTCTGACCAGGTCGTCCCGTGTAGTTCTGGGCTGATTCCTGACCTTTCTCAGAATCATCCTTACCCCACGAGGCGAGATCTTGCATGGAGCCCCAGATCGAGGAAGACTGACAGTCCTCTTATGTTTCTTTCATTTTCTAATAATTGCACCAACAGTTGTTGCCTTCTCAACAAACTGCTTGTTTATTGTCCTGTAGCCCATCCCAGCCTTGTGCAGGTCTACATTTTTGTCCCTGGTGTCCTTAGACAACTCTCTGGTCTTGGCCATGGTGGAGTGGTTGGAGTGTGATTGATTGAGTGTGTGGACAGGTGTCTTTTATACAGGTAACGAGTTCAAACAGGTGTAATTAATACAGGTAATGAGTGCAGGGTAGGAGGGCTTCTTAAAGAAAAACTAACAGGTCTGTGAGAGCCAGAATTCTTGCTGGTTGGTAGGTGATCAAATACTTATTTCATGCAATAAAATGCAATTTAATTATTTAAAAATCATACAATGTGATTTTCTGAATTTTCTTTTAAGATTCTGTCTCTCACAGGTGAAGTGTACGTACGATAAAAATTACAGACCTCTCCATTCTTTGTAGGTGGGAAAACTTGCAAAATCGGCAGAGTATCAAATACTTATTTTCCCCACTGTATACATCACTGGTGAGAAGTCACTGTAGTGATCAGTACTGCACCCAGATCAGCACGACATGAAGAACTAGTGACTTCATAATACCATTAGTCTGAATACCACTGAATGTAATATAATTCCGTATTTTAGGAAATTGCTTCACATAATATCAATTCTTTACTTAGTGAACATTATTATTAAGCCATATATTATTACTTAATAGCTGTATTATAAAAAGCTTGCACCACATTATTATCTCTGTAGGGTCCCGTGAGCCTCCATTGAAATATATAAGGCATGATATATTGTGTGACGGAATAATGACAGTGTATATACAAGTAATACAGCGTTGTGTCATTATAAATCTGTCTCCAGTGTAACTATACGAGACGAGGAGGTTGCTTAACATTGGGCCCTGGAGCCTGAGGGGCCCAAACCTTCCAATTGCCCCATTTGTGGAAAGCAGAATTACAGTGGGTATGGAAAGTATTCAGACCCTTTTACATTTTTCACTCTTTGTTTCATTGTAGCCATTTGGTAAAGTCTAAAGTTCATTTTTTTCTCATTAAAGTACACTCTGCACCCCATCTTGACTGAAAAAAAACAGAAATGTAGAATCTTTTGCAAATTTATTAAAAAAGAAAAACTGAAATATCACATGATCATAAGTATTCAGACCCTTTGCTCAGAGACTCATATTTCAGTCACATGCTGTCCATTTCCTTGTGATCCTCCTTGAGATGGTTCTACTCCTTCATTGGAGTCCAGCTGTGTTTAATTAAACTGATAGGACTTGATTTGGAAAGGCACACACCTGTCTATATAAGACCTCACAGCTTACAGTGCATGTCAGACCAAATGAGAATCATGAGCTCAAAGGAACTGCCCAAGGAGCTCAGAGACAGAATTGTGGCACGGCACAGATCTGACCAAGGTTACAAAAGAATTTATGTATTACTCAATGTTCATAAGAGCACAGTGGCCTCCATAATCCTTAAATGGAAGAAGTTTGGGAACACCAGAAGTCTTCCTAGACCTGGCCGTCCAGCCAAACTGAGCAACTATGGGAGAAGAGCCTTGGTGAGAGAGGTAAAAAGGAACCCCAAGATCACTGTGGCTGAGCTCCAGAGATGCAGTAGGGAGATGGGAGAAAGTTCCACAAAGTCAACTATCACTACAGCCCTTCACCAGTCGGGCCTTTATGGCAGAGTGGCCCAACGGAAGCCTCTCCTCAGTGCAAGACATATGAAAGCCCACATAGAGTTTTCTCAAAAACACATTAAGGACTCCCAGACTATGAGAAATAAGATTCTCTGGTCTGATGAGACAAAGAACTTTTTGGTGATAATTCTAAGTGGTATGTGTGGAGAAAACCAGGCACTGCTAATCACCTGCACAATATAATCCCAACAGTGAAACATGGTGGTCGCAGCATCATGCTATGGGGGTGTTTTTCTGCTGCAGGGACAGGACGACTGGTTGCAATTGAAGGAAACATGAATGCAGCCAAGTACAGAGATATCCTGGATGAAAACCTCTTCCAGAGTGCTCTGGACCTCAGACTTGGCCGAAGGTTCACCTTCCAACAAGACAATGACCCTAAGCACACAGCTAAAATAACAAAGGAGTGGCTTCAGAACAACTCTGTGACCATTCTTGACTGGCCAAGCCAGAGCCCTGACCTAAACCCAATTGAGCATCTCTGGAGAGACCTGAAAATGGCTGTCCACCAATGTTCACCATCCAACCTGATGGAACTGGAGAGGATCTGCAAGGAAGAATGGCAGAGGAACCCCAAATCCAGGGGTGAAAAAACTTGTTGCATCATTCCCATGAAGACTCATGGCTGTACTAGCTCAAAAGGGGGCTTCTACTCAATACTGAGCAAAGGGTCTGAATACTTATGGCCATGTGATATTTCAGTTTTTCTTTTTTAATAAATTTGCAAAACTTTCTACATTTCTGTTTTTTTTCAAGATGGGGTGCAGAGTGCACTTTAATGAGAAAAAACATGAACTTTTTAGAATTTACCAAATGACTGCAATGAAACAAAGAGTAAAATACTGAATACTTTCCGTACCCACTGTATAAATGATGTGTGAGCTGAGGGACAACGATCTTCATGTCAACGCTTCCTGATCTGCTTTTTTCAACTTTTGTCACGGGAGCATTGTTTGGGATTCCCCATCCACGTCAATGTTCACATCCTCACCGGCTGTAATAGTAGAAGTTTTGTGTAGACATTGATGTGATTTAATGGTCTGAATCCGTTCGGCACCTACATGACAGCTCAATACCCGCAGAAGGCAGGAAGTGTCCTCCTATTACGTAGGTTCAGATGGGACATTGTTTTGGATTCATCACCAACATTAACTAAAGATGTGGCTTTTGTAAATTGTCGATAACGTAACCCATAATCAACTAGATTCTGACAATAGAGGCCTTTTTAATGTATAATTTCCCTGGTAACAGTACTGGGAATAAGAGATGGAGGCCATGAGAGACGGAGGTTATGTGGATGATATGGCAGAGGTCCAGGATGGGGTCTGGAATATTTCAGACGTTACGCCAAAGGCCTTGAAGTATATTCGTGTAACCAGTCCATTGTGATTATAAGCTAGCACAGAGTGTGTATTAGTCTCTGAATTGCGCCCTGCCCATTCCTTCCTGACTATTAACTTTCTTCTGTGGTCTGAGCATTTCTCCTCCAGTTGCTCTATGTACATATAACACTCGAGTCTGGAGTTTTTTTTTTTTTTTACATTTTTCTGTTTTTATTTTAGTTTTTTTCCGATCCAGGAAGCTGAGATTTGGGCTCCTGTATTCTAGGTACCTTTCATTAAAAGTCTGATTTTGGTAACTATTTTTTTTATTGATTATTATATATACAGAACTTACAAGTGGCAAATAAGTTACAGTGGCATGTAAAAGTTTGGGCACCCCTGGTCAAAATTAGGCCTCTATCAGTATTCGGTCAGTATTTTCTCTGAAGAGTGGGAGCCAAAACCAGGCGAGGAACAATCAGAGAAAAGGTAGAATAGAAAGAAGTCTCCAATTCTGCATTTATCACCCACTCCTGGTTTTGGCTCCCACTACTGAGAAAAAATTACTGACCTTACTGTTATTGTGAACCGTTAAGCAAGTTGAAGATGAAATGATCTCTAAAAGGCCTAAAGTTAAAGATGACACATTTTCCTTTATATTTTAAGCAAATAAGATACATACATTGTCATCTTTTACATTTTAAAAAATTACAAAAAGGAAAATGGGCCAATACAAGAGTTTGTGCCCCCTGCATGGTTAGTACCTAGTAGCAGCCTCTTTTGAAAGTATCACAGCTTGTAAACGCTTTTTGTAGTCAGACAAGAGTCTTCAGTTCTTGTTTGAGGGATTTTCATCCATTCTTCCTTGGAGAATTCTTCCATTTCTGTGAGATTCCTGGGTTGTCTTGCATGCTCTACTATTTTGAGGTCTAACCACAGATTTTCAATGATGTTCAGATCCGGGGACTGTGAGGGCCATTGTGAAACCTTCAGCTTGCGCCTTTTGAGGTCGCCTATTGTAGATTTTGACATGTTTAGGATCATTATCCATTTGTAGGAGCTATCCTCTTCAACTTCAGCTTTTTTACAGATGGGGTTATGTTTACATCAAGAATTTGTTGAAATTTCATTGAATCCATTCTTCCCTCTACCTGTGAAGTGTACCCCGTGGCATTGGCGGCAAGACCAGACCAAAACATGATTAATCCACCCCCATGCTTAATGGTTGGTGAGCTGTTCTTTTCCTGAAATTCTGTGCCCTTTTTTCTCCTATCCAAAGTCACGTGACAAGGCTCATTATAGAGTTGATATTGACTTTTAGGATTGCTACTTCCTATTGGTGGCACTAGAGTTCTAGTCCTCTTCCTCTCTGAAGAGACAATTTGCTTTTTTCTCCACACATACCTTTCATCATTGTGGCCAAAGAGTTCTATTTTAACCTCATCGGTCCACAGGAATTGTTTCCAAAATGCATCAGGCGTGTTTAGATGTTCTTTTGCATACTTCTGACACTGAATTTTATGGTGAGGACGCAGGAAGACTGCCCCCATCTTCTGATGACTCTTCCATGAAGGCCATATTTGTGCAGGTGTCTCTGAACAGTATAACAATCTACCACAACTCCAGAGTCTGCTACATCTTTCTGAGGGTCTTTTGCAGTCAAGCGGGGGATATAATTTGTTTCTCTAGCAATCCTAAGAGCAGCTCTCATTGAAATTCTGCTTGGTTTTCCAGACCTTATCTTGACCTCCACTGTTCCTGGTAACTGACCTTTCTTAATTACATTTAGAGCTGAGGAAAGTGCAACTTGAAAAATACATTTCTATCATTCTTATAGCCTTCTCTTGATTTGTGGGCCTCCATCATTTTCAGAGTGCTAGGCAGCTGCTTAGAAGATCCCATGGCTGCTGTTTTTTGGCACAAGGTTAGAGAAGGCTGGGTTTTTATAATAATCACTAACAGGCTAATTAAGGTCTGAAACCTTGATCAAAGTTACAATAACAGTAATTTTGATCAGGGATGCCCAAACTTTTACATGCCACTGTATAGGACCCTGAAGAAAGTCACTTGCATCTCTCTAGTAGTACAATATCCCCTATTCTGCTTACAGGCTCCTGTATCTCAACTTCTAGTTATAACTGTGCCTTCTTAAGAAGACCTTTTGCCCATTTTAGGAGTGGGTGTGACTGCTAATCCCTATAGCTATACCCCTGCCTTGGATCTGGCTGGCAAGGTATTGCTGGCAACCGCTTACGTTGTCATTTTGCAGACCCTGTTTTTGTAGGATTTCCTGCAGGAGCTCTGGTTTCCTCCCTGCTCTTGTCTACATGCCCAAAGCATGACTAAATTCAGATGCAGGAGCTGTTGTGTCTGGATAAATCCACTGTTACATATCCAGAAAATGACAAAAATAAAGATAAATCTGCAGTCAGTCAGAAACCACCTAAATATCTCAAGATTCAAGCTCATAATGGATGAAGCTGTAACACTGCCATGTGCCCATGCTAACGCTTCCTGTTCTACTGATTAAAACACAACTTAAGATACCAAAGTGTTAATGGGTCAGTGGGGGGTCATTTGACCATAACAGGATCAGTGGGGGGTGTCATTTGACCATAACAGGATCAGTGTGGGGGGGGGGTCATTTGACCATAACAGGGTCAGTGGGGGGTGTCATTTGACCATAACAGGATGAGTGGGGGGGGTCTTTTGACCATAACGGGATCAGTGGGGGATCATTTGACCATAACGGGATCAGTGGGGGGTCATTTGACCATGGCGGTGTCAGTAGGGGGTTCAATTGACCATGGCGGGGTTAGTAGGGGTTCATTTGACCATGGTGGGGTTAGTAGGGGGTCACTTGACCATGGTGGGGTTAGTAGGGGGTCATTTGACCATAACAGGATGAGTGGGGGGTGTCATTTGACCATAACAGGATGAGTGGGGGGTGTCATTTGACCATAACAGGATCAGTGGGGGATCATTTGACCATAACGGGATCAGTGGGGGGTCATTTGACCATGGCAGGGTTAGTAGGGGGTCACTTGACCATGGTGGGGTTAGTAGGGGGGTCACTTGACCATGGTGGGGTTAGTAGGGGGTCACTTGACCATGGTGGGGTTAGTAGGGGGTCACTTGACCATGACAGGATCAGTGGTGGTCATTTGACCATAACATGATCAGTGGGGGGGGTCATTTGACCATAACAGGATCAGTAGGGGGGTCATTTGACCATAACAGGATCAGTGGGGGGGTCATTTGACCATAACGGGATCAGTGGGGGATCATTTGACCATAACGGGATCAGTGGGGGATCATTTGACCATAACGGGATCAGTGGGGGATCATTTGACCATAACGGGATCAGTGGGGGGGTCATTTGACCATGGCGGGGTTAGTAAGGGGTCACTTGACCATGGTGGGGTTAGTAGGGGGTCACTTGACCATGGTGGGGTTAGTAGGGGGTCACTTGACCATGGTGGGGTCAGTGGGGGTCATTTGAATGTAACAGACTAGATTCTGGTAACTTCTTAATGTATCATTTCTCTAGTCTTCTAGTGCTGGGAACGGTAGCCATGATGGATGTAAGTGTCACCATCCATATCAATGTTCACATCCTGTCACGCTAGAGAGGACTTACAATAGCAGTTATCCTACCTCTTAACACATGACTGAATACTGGCAGTGATGTGCAGACATTGAAGCCCCATGACAACACTTTGGGTCTGCCTGATCTCGTTCGGGATCGTAGGTGTTTTCATAGTGTCTGAGAACACTCTGGGGCATTTGGATGTCATACAGATGGCCTTCTTGATAAATCTGTCATGAGTCACTGCCATGTAATGTGACAAAGAAGCTAGGTCAACTTTACCCTGAGGAATCTCTGTACTCAGCAGAATTTTCTGTGATTACTACACTCATTGCTGCTTCGCACAGACAAATGTTTCATAGTCTGGACTCATCTTCACCATATCTGCTCCCTAGAAACGTAGGTCATCGCTGAGGCATGAGGCACAGAGTTATGGATCCGCTACATGCAGGTGGGTCCTACCAGATGTTATGGCAGCACCATCTCCATTCATACAGAAGGGAAGAAAGAACTGGTATGGGCCGACTGGAGCAAGTGGCCTGTGCCGGTCCCTTTTTCTGGAGGGTATATAGGACTAGATTTTAATGCCTCTCTACACATTAGACGAAAGCCAGGATGTTCCAACTATTTCTAGAGAATATGGGGCCATCTCGACAGCTGATGTGGATGGAGTTAAGGATAGGGCAGTATGAATTCAATTGTGATCTTTTTGTTTTCGGGGTGAGATAAGCTGCTGACAGATGTCTGCAGGGGACAGAGCTGCCGGTGGGTTACACAGAAATTTTGGGAGCATTCATGTGTAAGGGGCAGTTGTGAGAGGTAGCTGAGCGCCCATTTGTATTGAGAAGTCGGGAGGGATGGCTGTTTTCCAAATGTCTATGGCTGGTATTAGCCCTAAACCCAAAATTGGCTGCTCCATTTCTGGCCCAGTGCTCGAATCAGGAGGGAGTGTCCTATATCGCCCTGTAATCCTACCTGTGTAAGTAGGGAGTTGGCTAAACGCTCGTTTCTCTTCTGTCATAGCATACATAGCAGGGCTGTGGAGTTGGTAAGCCAAACCACCGACTCCAACATTTCCCTGACTTCCGACTCCACAGCCCTGGTAGGAGGATCCTCACTACTGAGCGTGCACATAAAGTGCAGCACTGGTCACTACTGAGCGTGCACATAAAGTGCAGCACTGGTCACTACTGAGCGTGCACATAAAGTGCAGCACTGGTCACTACTGAGCGTGCACATAAAGTGCAGCAGATTCATCTCCACTAAAAGCCGAGATCCTTAGATCAGGAACAGAACAGACATTTATAGGACATTTCATAACTTTCCCAAATTCTTATGAAAACATCTTACAGCACATCCTGCATTGTACTACAATACCCAATTTATTATATATTTTAGGAGTCGGTCCATTTTATATTGACTCCAACTCCGACTCCACAGCGCTGATACATAGACTGAGAAGGGGGCAGGTTGAGATATTCAAATGAATAAGTCAGCCAGCCCCCTTCCCATTGCTCTGACAACACAAGAAATGCTCCTCTGTATTAAGCTCAGAGCCGGAAGTGGAGCAGCCGAATACGGGACTGAGGCTTTTATCGGGCACTTTGGAAGTTTATCAGTAAACTGTGTATCGTTTCAATAGGAACACAATGTGAAGTCACTTTTGTGCCTACATTTTACCGTGCTTTTTTATGTTTTGTCACCATAGTTTATTGGTTGTTTTGTTGATTCTTATTGTGAAAAGTGACTGAAGTAAAGCAGAATATAGACAGGATGCCCCCCTGAGCATTTTCTGTCCTGTGGGTGCCTGGCACTGTGTCCTATGGTTTATCTAGCTGCGGATGGCAGTAAATCCCTTTGAGGTTTCAGCTCCTCCTGATCCTCGCCAGCTGTTGCCGTTGTTAGGAGAGGTGCACCGTGTCATCGCACCGCGCCATTCCCAGCTGTCGGCTACCTGACCTTCCTTGCCGCCACCAACCTGCCGCCGTCATACAGCGGACCTCCGGGAATGTTTACTAAGGCCAGAGATGTATTAATGGTAATTACCGGATATCGGCGAGCCGTATGTAAACCTTCTTTGTGAGCCTGAAAGGTGCAAATACAAGAAGCCTAAACTTTGCAGAGCTGGGGATAACCTGACCACCGAGGTGACGTAAGCCATAATGGAAAATGCTTTACTGTGCTATTAGTCGTTACAGAAGAAATGTTGTGGGATGGGCGTCTGTACTGGGGTTGGTCTCTAATAGATGGTAAGCTCTGATGGCTCAGTGAGTAGATCGCTCCGGGGACTTGTAGAATTAATCTGGCGTTCCTCTCAGACAGGGATTTGTATCCAAATTCGAGTCAATCCTATATTTGCATATGCAAACGCTGAGCTCGGATTTCCTATCTGGTTGCGGCGCTTTTATGTCATGTGATCTGACAGTGATGGGGCTGATCCCCCCCCCTCGATCTTTACACAATACTAGCCATAGATATGTATGTTAACTAGTTTAAAAATGATATGCATTCTTTTAGAATTCCAAAAACGGCGCCACATCTGTTCACAGGTCATGTGTGGTACTGCAGATCAGGCCTCATTGACTTCAGTTGAGTCATGGACCTGTGTGCCGCCATTTCTGGCCAATATCAGGGTATAATGAAAAGTTTGTGTTGCTTGCCAAAGATGAGCCTTATCGAATGACCAGAGGGCTAATCCCTGTGCCCATCACCAGGTAGAAATCAGACGGTCAGCCTTATGTTTCGGCGATGGATCGTGTAGCTGTTACATATCAGATATGCAGAATGCAGATCACACTGGTGTGAACATAGCCTGACAAACCCATGTGGAAGCACATAGACATGATGAACTGTTTATTTATATTTTTAACTGGAGGGTCCCTTTAAGAAGTCAGTATGCAGGGGAGGAGCTATAGATGAAGCAAAGCATTATGGTCTCTTTTTTTTTTTTTAGTGCGTCAATGCTTATTAAGGTTGTTTTTGTGACTGCTAATTATATTGTACACAAGCTCATTAAAAGGTAAAGCCGGGCGATGAGCGGCCATATTCCCTGGTCAGTGCAATCGGCAGGACAGGAAGGGAAGGACTGGCTGAGCACCAGCCGGCCTGATCTAAGCACAGAACTGATAACAGTCTGCTTTGGTGAGGGAAGAGGCAAAATAATAAACTGTATTAAGATAACGGGGGAGAAGACCCTGGTGGACCTATCTAGGCTTCCACAAGATCGCTCTTCCTACAGATCGTTCATCCATCAAGTCACCATGGCTCGAGATTGAGCAGAAAGCCATTTATTAATAATAATAATAATAAGCATTTACATAGTGTTTTTTTTTCTAAGAACCTTAAAAGGATAAGATAAAAGATGACTTTTACGGAGACCACTTTGGAGGCGGCCATGTTGAAAACAAGAGAGTGCCACTTCATTGGTTTTCTCAGAACCATTGACCTCGCTGAGGTGCAGACGTTATTGTGAGGACTTTGTAACATAGGAAGCAGGAAATGGCAAATTTTTTTTGGATTCCTTTTTTTTGTAGCGAGACCCCAGCACAGAAGGTTATTATACAGCGATGGGCCTCCTGTATGGAGAAGGGCTCCTCTCGTGGGTCCTGTGATACACAGTGGACGGTTCAGGGGGTAGAAGTGGTGATGACATCATACCTGCCATCTCCAGAATGTACAAATCTGTATTCACTGAAGACAGATTTTACCCCAGAATTGAGAAGTTTACTTTGACAGTTAGGTTGATCAATGTGTGGAACAGGCGGCCACCAGAGGTGGTGAGTTCTCCCTCAATGGATGTCTTCACACAGAGTCTGGACAGACATCTGTCTGAGATGGTTCAGTGACTCCTGCAGGGGGTTGGACATGAGGACCCCAGACGTCCCTTCCAACTCTTAACATTCTAGGATTCTACAATCAGTCCTGGCAGGGACAGAAGCAGATTTCTCTGATAAGATCTATCACAAAATGTCTTAATTTCAGGTGTACTATTGATTTATTAAATAAAAATTAAAACCGCCGGTTACTTTATAAGCCCTTTGTGGTGGAGGTCCCTCTCCATCTACAGGGGGACTTGGTCTAGAATACGACATGGGGCTCTCCAGCTGTTACAAAACTACAACTCCCAGCGTCTCCCAGCATGCTTTCCTGTACCTCTGCTACCAAATATTTAATTGAAGGTTGATGAGTGAGGAAAGGAGAAGCAGCCGATGACTGTGGGTGTTGTAGTTCCTCGGTAACAGGAAGTACAAGACTTGTGTCACCCGGAAACCCTGCTCCCTCCACAAGATATTACCCAACGGCGGTCTCTGGCCCACTGCTTAGTATATCACATGGAGCAGCGGTCTCTGGCCTGCGGCTGTCAGGAAATGCTGGGAGTTGTAGTTTTACAAGGGTTGGGGAGGCTTACCAGAGCCGTGATTCAGAGTGTCCTGTGATGGCAGAGGATGGAAAGGTTAAACAGTGACTAGAGGAATTTACTGAGTGACACAGGATGGTGGTTCACCCCTCCCGGTGTGTGACCTTGTAGGGGGGATTCCTGTCACAATTCCTGGTAAATACATCAAATGGGGTCTTCAGAGACCTCTGACCACTCTGCAAATTCATCTGATTGACTCCATCCTGAAATTTCATGGGTAATGCTGGGAAAATAAACCTTTGCTGCCATTTCTTCCAGACCCAAGGGCGACCAAATGATGGGTGTGTTTGGCAGCTTTCTCCCCCACTCGCTCTGCCGGGTTCTTCTGTGTTCTCTATGAGATCCGAGGACAGACATCTTCGAAATCGGACATGTCTGATCCTTATTGCCCCCCGACATTATCTGTTGGGAGCCCCCATGAAAAGGCTGTTGGACGAATCCATCGTTATCGATGGGTGTAGCACGGCCGACAGTATCTCAAATGATGGGTTTAGATACAGGGCTGAGCAGACAGCATCTGAAATGATGGGATTAGGTGCAGTATGCCGGGTACACCATCAGTGTCTTCCTCTGGTGGAGTTGGTGACAGCGGCACATCTCCTCTGCAGTGCAATGAGTAGATGAGGGAGGGTCCTGGCTCCATTGATGGTTGTCATGGTTATACATAGAAAACTAGTGAGCGAGGAGATATTTCAGGAATCTATCGTGTTGGTGGATAATGCAGCATTTACCCAGGGATGCAGCACCAGCACAGTCTTCGCAGCCCCTCCGTACACGGCCCTGCCCGGGGGGAGTTCTCCCCTCGCAAGCTACAACCCATGACCTGGAGGGCCAAGAGGCAGAATGAGCGGGGCCCCGTGGGGCTGGTAGGTTTTTGTCTGAGGATGACCCACCAGAAAAAGTTACTGCAGAATGTGACCAATATCTTGGGGTGATGATGGCTGGTTGACTTCTCTGTATCTTCTCTCTTTATACATAGAATAAGGAAAAAGAGAAAATGAAGGAGCGAGAAAAAGACTCCAAGGACAAGGACCCCCGCTACACTAATGGACACCTCTTCACCACCATCACCGTGTCCGGGACCAATATCTGCTTCGTCTGTAGCAAGAGCATCACCGCAAAGGAGGCTCTTATTTGTCCGAGTAAGTATGTGAAGCGCCCTACCACCCATGCGGTCAGTGATGGATTTGTGCCCCTCATAGGTCTGACATTGGAGGGCACTGACCAGGCTTCGTACCGTTTTTCAGGGCGTAGAGCCCGAGATCCGTGTACCCACCGGCATTGTTATATGTGTATGTAATGAATTGCTCCGCGTGTGGGTGTTGCAGCAAATATGAGCAATAATAGGTGAGCAGCGAGGACCCCTGCAGGCAGCCATGCTGGAAATTCATCAGAAATTGCTGGAAAATACGGGCAGCAACTGGTTAACTCAAACAAGACCACTCCGCGATATAGGCAAAAACTCGGATCAGTCTGCAAGTGGGCACAGACGTCAATGGAGTGTTTATGCCACCCACAATCAAGCTTTTTTTAGGTGTTTTTGCAACGAAAGCTTGATGCTGTGGGTACATGTTATTTCTATAGATGAATCCCCCCATATACTGCAGCCTGTCTGACCACATATCACCAGGCGATAAGTGGTCTTCCGGTGCACACGTCCATTGAATTCATTCATCGCAGGAGGGTGAATTGTGCCATGATGAGCAGGTACAGAGTGCAGATGGTCACTATGAGGAGTATTTGTGGCTGCAGTCCTCTGTCGCAGGCTAATGTGTCAGTAATTGGCTCTCTGGTGTTGGCCGCCATCTCTACGTGGAATAGATCGAGTTTCACGTTCCATCTTGCTGCAGTCACTTGATACCGGGCACCAGCTGGCCACAGAATCTCTTACATCTCCGTCCATGCAACCAGGACTACAATTCCTAGTCTAGATATGCATGCTGGGGTTTGTAGTTCTCATCATTTCTATTACAAATCTGTATCTTGCTCTTCTCTTGAGTATCCACAAACCTGCTCATCTTCTTGAGTGGAATAGTTCTTGGACTTAAAGTCAATATCCATTTGAACTCCGTGCATGCAGTATGCTCCAAAGACCCCTCCCCCCAATAACTGTAGGTATTCAGAATCTTATCTATTTTTGTATGCAGGGAGCTCCCCCTAGTGGTAGCTGCAGACAGAATGTTATCACAGATCTATGTATGCAGGGAGCTTCCCCTAGTGGTGGCTGCAGACAGAATGTTATCACAGATCTATGTATGCAGGGAGCTTCCCCTAGTGGTGGCTGCAGACAGAATGTTATCACAGATCTATGTATGCAGGGAGCTCCCCCTAGTGGTGGCTGCAGACAGAATGTTATCACAGATCTATGTATGCAGGGAGCTCCCCCTAGTGGTGGCTGCAGACAGAATGTTCTCACAGATCTATGTATGCAGGGAGCTCCCCCTAGTGGTGGCTGCAGACAGAATGTTATCACAGATCTATGTATGCAGGGAGCTCCCCCTAGTGGTGGCTGCAGACAGAATGTTATCACAGATCTATGTATGCAGGGAGCTCCCCCTAGTGGTGGCTGCAGACAGAATGTTATCACAGATCTATGTATGCAGGGAGCTCCCCCTAGTGGTGGCTGCAGACAGAATGTTCTCACAGATCTATGTATGCAGGGAGCTCCCCCTAGTGGTGGCTGCAGACAGAATGTTATCACAGATCTATGTATGCAGGGAGCTCCCCCTAGTGGTGGCTGCAGACAGAATGTTATCACAGATCTATGTATGCAGGGAGCTCCCCCTAGTGGTGGCTGCAGACGGAATGTTATCACAGATCTATGTATGCAGGGAGCTCCCCCTAGTGGTGGCTGCAGACAGAATGTTCTCACAGATCTATGTATGCAGGGAGCTCCCCCTAGTGGTGGCTGCAGACAGAATGTTATCACAGATCTATGTATGCAGGGAGCTCCCCCTAGTGGTGGCTGCAGACGGAATGTTCTCACAGATCTATGTATGCAGGGAGCTCCCCCTAGTGGTGGCTGCAGACAGAATGTTCTCACAGATCTATGTATGCAGGGAGCTCCCCCTAGTGGTGGCTGCAGACAGAATGTTCTCACAGATCTATGTATGCAGGGAGCTCCCCCTAGTGGTGGCTGCAGACAGAATGTTATCACAGATCTATGTATGCAGGGAGCTCCCCTCAGTGGAGGATAAAAGCCCAACCATTTCACGCCATGTGGCTTCTGGAACTGACCTTCAAACTAGTGCAGCTCAGGTCTCGGGTTTACACCCCTGGTCAGAGGCGTACTTTTCTCTGCCCGCTGTCTATAGGGGCAGGCAGGGTGAGCGACTCTCTTTAAAGACCTCTCTTACGAATTAAGTACAAGATTAAAGTGTTTTTCCCCATCAATCCAACTCCGCCGAGTAGCAGACGTGGAGATGCTGGAAGTCAACTCTGCCAACGTGGGAATTTTTCAGAACATGTTGTTCTGTGGCATAAGTACATTTCCAAAAATGTGTCTGAATACAACCCCCCCCCCCCCCCGATCCTCCCGGAATATATTATTGTTGCATATGGCAGGCAGACTCGCGGCTGATCCGTATTATGGTGCAGATCTCCATCAGCTGCACTATTATAGGTGGGAAGTACATCACGGCTTGGGGATCCTAACACACTGATTTCGATAAAGATCCCAGAGACCACTTGGATTAAGGTCAATATCAAGGTGAACTGGGCAGTATCCATAAGCCAAGCTGCTGATTGGTCAGACTGATGGCTCTCATATGTGCCTTATCTGGTCAATAGGACCGCGGTCTGAAGACGTCGGGCAGGAAAGGAATGCCAGAACATCAGGATACATCATGGATACAGCGATGCCACCAGGACCCCCGCATTGGCCGGATGATGTATATGTATCCGTGAGGGAGTTTCCCTTCAAGAAATGATTAGGCACATTGGGGATGTTGGAAATGAAGTGGTTAAAGTAGTTCCTTCCTATTACAGATTAATGCATTTGTTCTGCTCCTCTCTTAATTACACAGCCCCCCTCTTCCCCAAGGACCCCTTAATAGGACCGCACATTCTGCCTCCCCCCTGCAGCGATACCAATTATCACGGGCTTGCCTCCCTGGTGTTTGATCTGTTCAGTCTCTGGGCCACATCCGCTGTAAAATACACATTTCATTCAGAGCTGTAATCTAATGTCTGCAAGGTAAATACTAAGTGGGATGGGGGGAGGGGATTTCCTCTCTCCACACTGATTTATCCTGCTTAACAAGACCACATAAATGAAGGACTTCTAATTCCAGATTAAACTGCCACCTATGACTGCAGCATCTAATCCCACTGCAATCCCACTGCAAGTCCACGTACAGCTCCTCAACTGTCCCATCAGCTATTCCTGCCAGAGGGCCGAGTCCTGCCAGCCACCGCAAGAAAGCGCTCCAGAAGCCCACACAGGGGCTGCACCAGCAGAATAGTGAGCGCAGCTCTGGAGTATAATACAGGATGTAACTCAGGATCAGTAATGTAATGTATGTACACAGTGACTGCACCAGCAGAATAGTGACTGCAGCTCTGGAGTATAATACAGCAGGTAACTCAGGATCAGTAATGTAATATATATACACAGTGACTGCACCAGCAGAATAGTGAGTGCAGCTCTGGAGTATAATACAGGAGGTAACTCAGGATCAGTAATGTAATGTATGTACACAGTGGCTGCACCAGCAGAATAGTGAGCGCAGCTCTGGAGTATAATACAGGAGGTAACTCAGGATCAGTAATGTAATGTATGTACACAGTGACTGCACCAGCAGAATAGTGAGTGCAGCTCTGGAGTATAATACAGGATGTAACTCAGGATCAGTGCAGGATCAGTAATGTAATATGTGTACACAGTGACTGCACCAGCAGAATAGTGAGTGCAGCTCTGGAGTATAATACAGGATGTAACTCAGGATCAGTACAGGATCAGTAATGTAATGTATGTACACAGTGACTGCACCAGCAGAATAGTGAGTGCAGCTCTGGAGTATAATACAGGATGTAACTCAGGATCAGTAATGTAATGTATGTACGCAGTGACTGCACCAGCAGAATAGTGAGTGCAGCTCCGGTGTATAATACAGGATGTAACTCAGGATCAGTAATGTAATGTATGTACACAGTGACTGCACCAGCAGAATAGTGAGTGCAGCTCTGGAGTATAATACAGGAGGTAACTCAGGATCAGTAATGTAATGTATGTACACAGGGACTGCACCAGCAGAATAGTGAGCGCAGCTCTGGAGTATAATACAGGAGGTAACTCAGGATCAGTAATGTATGTACACAGGGACTGCACCAGCAGAATAGTGAGTGCAGCTCTGGAGTATAATACAGGATGTAACTCAGGATCAGTAATGTATGTACACAGTGACTGCACCAGCAGAATATTGAGTGCAGCTCTGGAGTATAATACAGGAGGTAACTCAGGATCAGTAATGTAATGTATGTACACAGGGACTGCACCAGCAGAATAGTGAGCGCAGCTCTGGAGTATAATACAGGATGTAACTCAGGATCAGTAATGTATGTACACAGGGACTGCACCAGCAGAATAGTGAGTGCAGCTCTGGAGAATAATACAGGAGGTAACTCAGGATCAGTAATGTAATGTATGTACACAGTGACTGCACCAGCAGAATAGTGAGTGCAGCTCTGGAGTATAATACAGGATGTAACTCAGGATCAGTACAGGATCAGTAATGTAATGTATGTACACAGTGACTGCACCAGCAGAATAGTGAGTGCAGCTCTGGAGAATAATACAGGAGGTAACTCAGGATCAGTAATGTAATGTATGTACACAGTGACTGCACCAGCAGAATAGTGAGTGCAGCTCTGGAGTATAATACAGGATGTAACTCAGGATCAGTACAGGATCAGTAATGTAATGTATGTACACAGTGACTGCACCAGCAGAATAGTGAGTGCAGCTCTGGAGTATAATACAGGATGTAACTCAGGATCAGTAATGTAATGTATGTACACAGTGACTGCACCAGCAGAATTGTGAGTGCAGCTCTGGAGTATAATACAGGATGTAACTCAGGATCAGTACAAGATCAGTAATGTAATGTATGTACACAGTGACTGCACCAGCAGAATAGTGAGTGCAGCTCTGGAGTATAATACAGGATGTAACTCAGGATCAGTAATGTAATGTATATACACAGTGACTGCACCAGCAGAATAGTGAGTGCAGCTCTGGAGTATAATACAGGATGTAACTCAGGATCAGTGCAGGATCAGTAATGTAATATGTGTACACAGTGACTGCACCAGCAGAATAGTGAGTGCAGCTCTGGAGTATAATACAGGATGTAACTCAGGATCAGTAATGTAATGTATGTACATAGTGACTGCACCAGCAGAATAGTGAGTGCAGCTCTGGACTATAATACAGGATGTAACTCAGGATCCGTACAGGATCAGTAATGTAATGTATGTACACAGTGACTGCACCAGCAGAATAGTGAGCGCAGCTCTGGAGTATAATACAGGATGTAACTCAGGATCAGTACAGGATCAGTAATGTAATGTATGTACACAGGGACTGCAGCAGCAGAATAGTGAGTGCAGCTCTGGAGTATAATACAGGATGTAACTCAGGATCAGTAATGTAATGTATGTACACAGGGACTGCAGCAGCAGAATAGTGAGCGCAGCTCTGGAGTATAATACAGGATGTAACTCAGGATCAGTAATGTAATGTATGTACACCGGGACTGCACCAGCAGAATAGTGAGTGCAGCTCTGGGGTATAATACAGGATGTAACTCAGGATTAGTAATGTAATGTATGTACACAGTGACTGCACCAGCAGAATAGTGAGTGCAGCTCTGGGGTATAATACAGGAGGTAACTCAGGATCAGTAATGTAATGTATGTACACAGTGACTGCACCAGCAGAATAGTGAGTGCAGCTCTGGAGTATAATACAGGATGTAACTCAGGATCAGTACGGGATCAGTAATGTAATGTATGTACACAGTGACTGTACCAGCAGAATAGTGAGCGCAGCTCTGGAGTATAATACAGGATGTAACTCAGGATCAGTAATGTATGTACATAGGGACTGCACCAGCAGAATAGTGAGCGCAGCTCTGGAGTATAATACAGGATGTAACTCAGGATCAGTACAGGATCAGTAATGTAATGTATGTACACAGTGACTGCACCAGCTGAATAGTGAGTGCAGCTCTGGAGTACAGTACAGGATGTAACGCAGGATCAGTACAGGATCAGTAATGTAATGTATGTACACAGTGACTGCACCAGCAGAATAGTGAGTGCAGCTCTGGAGTATAATACAGGATGGAACTCAGGATCAGTAATGTAATGTATGTACACAGTGACTCCACCAGCAGAATAGTGAGTGCAGCTCTGGAGTATAATACAGGCTGTAACTCAGGATCAGTAATGTAATGTATGTACTCAGTGACTGCACCAGCAGAATAGTGAGTGCAGCTCTGGAGTATAATACAGGATGGAACTCAGGATCAGTAATGTAATGTATGTACACAGTGACTGCACCAGCAGAATAGTGAGTGCAGCTCTGGAGTATAATACAGGATGGAACTCAGGATCAGTAATGTAATGTATGTACACAGTGAGTGCAGCTTTGGGGTATAATACAGGAGGTAACGCAGGATCAGTACAGGATACGTTATGTAATATATTTGCAGAGTGTTTCCACTGCTCTGCTGTTTCTATATAATGTGACATGAGGTTTATCCATCTTCTGAGGTCATTTGTGAAGCCCCCTATAGTTGATTCCCCCTTTCTCGGTTACGCCTCCCTCCACCGTGCAGCTGTCCCACCTGTGTCCCGCGCTCGTTTCCAGCAGCTGTGCGGCCATCACTTAATAGCTTCCTTGTGTTCCCACAGACATCTGTGGACGGTCAGCTACGTCCCAGTGCTGATCCCGGCCGTGCTGATCCCGGCCGTGCTGATCCCGGCCGTGCTGATCCCGGCCGTGCTGATCCCGGCCGTGCTGATCCCGGCCGTGCTGATCCCGGCCGTGCTGATCCCGGCCGTGCTGATCCCGGCCGTGCTGTACTCCAGCTCCCGGTTATGTAATGCTTGTGTCACTCACCTGTCGCTTGCTGCATGTACATTTACTCTTGTGGAGAATTGCTAGATGGAAATATATCGCCAAGTTTATATTTTTGGACTTGCAGAGACCCAAATATTGCAGTCCTCCACTTTCCTAGCATTTTTTTTTTACATTTTAACCCCTCTCCCATTGACATCTCTTCGATTCGTTCGTGTTGAACACTGCTGGGATTGGTGATGCGTTGTTGGCAGAAAGAAAATAGTTTTGATGCCAACTGAGCTTGGGCTAAAGGACCGGAGAAGCCAAACTGGATAATGTGGTGCCCGACCAGGAATCTAAGCCTGGTGAGGACACGCTACCAGGAAAAGGGAGGCCAGAGCCGGCCTCGGATTACACAGCCTCGGATTACACAGCCTCGGATTACACAGCCTCATCTACTTTTTTGGCTGTTTTACTAGTTCCAGCAAAAATCTAGAAGGAAACTGAGGAACCTCCCTCCCCATAAGATGCTGTATGGATTATAAACCTTGTTTCATCAATTAGTTCTGAGATTGGATCCAAGATGAGGCATGGGGTAATTATAGAAGATATTAAGAATTTGGTGCTATGTGATGACACGAGGCTAGTGCGGCTGTAATGAACTAAATGTCACCACGCTGTAACCAGATACCGGGGACCCACATGATGGAGAGCCACACATCTACTGCTAGTCTGCTCCGCTGTATCTAATCCTGTGCTGTGTGATACTGTCTGCTGAGCCCTGTATCTAATCCTCTCCTGTGTGATACTGTCTGCTGAGCCGTGTATCTAATCCTCTCCTGTGTGATACTGTCTGCTGAGCCGTGTATCTAATCCTCTCCTGTGTGATACTGAATGCTGAGCGGTGTATCTAATCCTGTCCTGTGTGATACTGTCTGCTGAGCCGTGTATCTGATCCTATGTGTGATACTGTCTGCTGAGCCATGTATCTAATCCTATCCTGTGTGATACTGTCTGCTGAGCTGTGTATCTAATCCTCTCCTGTGTGATACTGTCAGCTGAGCCGTGTATCTAATCCTCTCCTGTGTGATACTGTCAGCTGAGCCGTGTATCTAATCCTCTCCTGTGTGATACTGTCAGCTGATCTGTGTATCTAATCCTATCCTGTGTGATACTGTCAGCTGAGCCGTGTATCTAATCCTCTCCTGTGTGATACTGTCTGCTGAGCTGTGTATCTAATCCTATCCTGTGTGATACTGTCTGCTGAGCCGTGTATCTAATCCTCTCCTGTGTGATACTGAATGCTGAGCGGTGTATCTAATCCTGTCCTGTGTGATACTGTCTGCTGAGCCGTGTATCTAATCCTCTCCTGTGTGATACTGAATGCTGAGCGATGTATCTAATCCTATCCGGTGTGATACTGTCTGCTGAGCCATGTATCTGATCCTATGTGTGATACTGTCTGCTGAGCCATGTATCTAATCCTATCCTGTGTGATACTGTCTGCTGAGCCGTGTATCTAATCCTCTCCTGTGTGATACTGTCTGCTGAGCCGTGTATCTAATCCTATCCTGTATAATACTGCGTGCTGAGCTGTGTATCTAATCCTATCCTGTGTGATACTGTCTACTGAGCTGTGTATCTAATCCTATCCTGTGTGATACTGTCTGCTGAGCCGTGTATCTAATCCTATCCTGTGTGATACTGTCTACTGAGCTGTGTATCTAATCCTATGATGTGTGATACTGAGCTGTGTATCTAATCCTATGATGTGTGATACTGAGCTGTGTATCCTATGATGTGTGATACTGAGCTGTGTATCTAATCCTATGATGTGTGATACTGAGCTGTGTATCTAATCCTATGATGTGTGATACTGAGCTGTGTATCTAATCCTATGATGTGTGATATTGAGCTGTGTATCTAATCCTATGATGTGTGATATTGAGCTGTGTATCTAATCCTATGATGTGTGATATTGAGCTGTGTATCTAATCCTATGATGTGTGATACTGAGCTGTGTATCCTATGATGTGTGATACTGAGCTGTGTATCTAATCCTATGTTGTGTGATACTGAGCTGTGTATCCTATGATGTGTTATACTTAGCTGTGTATCTAATCCTATGATGTGTGATACTGAGCTGTGTATCCTATGATGTGTGATACTGAGCTGTGTATCTAATCCTATGATGTGTGATACTGAGCTGTGTATCTAATCCTATGATGTGCGATACTGAGCTGTGTATCTAATCCTATGATGTGTGATACTGAGCTGTGTATCTAATCCTATGATGTGTGATACTGAGCTGTGTATCTAATCCTATGATGTGTGATACTGAGCTGTGTATCTAATCCTATGATGTGCGATACTGAGCTGTGTATCTAATCCTATGATGTGCAATACTGAGCTGTGTATCTAATCCTATGATGTGTGATACTGAGCTGTGTATCTAATCCTATGATGTGTGATACTGAGCTGTGTATCTAATCCTATGATGTGTGATACTGAGCTGTGTATCTAATCCTATGATGTGTGATACTGAGCTGTGTATCTAATCCTATGATGTGTGATACTGAGCTGTGTATCTAATCCTATGATGTGTGATACTGAGCTGTGTATCCTATGATGTGTGATACTGAGCTATGTATCTAATCCTATGATGTGTGATACTGAGCTGTGTATCCTATGATGTGTGATACTGAGCTGTGTATCTAATCCTATGATGTGTTATACTGAGCTGTGTATCTAATCCTATGATGTGTGATACTGAGCTGTGTATCTAATCCTATGATGTGCGATACTGAGCTGTGTATCTAATCCTATGATGTGTGATACTGAGCTGTGTATCCTATGATGTGTGATACTGAGCTGTGTATCCTATGATGTGTGATACTGAGCTATGTATCTAATCCTATGATGTGTGATACTGAGCTGTGTATCCTATGATGTGTGATACTGAGCTATGTATCTAATCCTATGATGTGTGATACTGAGCTGTGTATCCTATGATGTGTGATACTGAGCTATGTACAGTTATATGAAAAAGTTTGGGCACCCCTATTAATCTTAAGCTTAATATTTTCTAAAAATTGGTGTTTTTGCAACAGCTATTTCAGTTTGATATATGTAATAACTGTTGGACACAGTAATGTTTCTGCCTTGAAATGAGGTTTATTGTACTAACAGAAAATGTGCAATCTGCATTCAAACAAAATTTGACAGGTGCATAAGTATGGGCACCCTTATCATTTTCTTGTTTTAAATACTCCTACCTACTTTTTACTGACTTACTAAAGCACTTTTTTTGGTTTTGTAACCTCATTGAGCTTTGAACTTCATAGCCAGGTGTATTCAATCATGAGAAAAGCTACTTAAAGTGGCCACTTGCAGGTTGTTCTCCTGTTTGAATCTCCTCTGAAGAGTGGCATCATGGGCTCCTCAAAACAACTGTCAAATGATCTGAAAACAAAGATTATTCAACATAGTTGTTCAGGGGAAGGATACAAAAAGCTGTCTCAGAGATTTAACCTGTCAGTTTCCACTGTGAGGAACATAGTAAGGAAATGGAAGAACACAGGGACAGTTCTTGTTAAGGCCAGAAGTGGCAGGCCAAGAAAAACATCAGAAAGGCAGAGAAGAAGAATGGTGAGATCAGTCAAGGACAATCCTCAGACCACCTCCAGAGAGCTGCAGCATCAACTTGCTGCAGATAGTGTCACTGTGCATCGGTCAACTATACCAGGGTTCCCCAACTCCAGTCCTCAAGGCCCACCAACAAGTCATGTTTTCAGGATTTCCTTAGTATTGCACAGGTGATGGAATTATTGCCTGTGCGGGTGATGCAATTATCACCTGTGTAATACTAAGGAAATCCTGAAAACATGACCTGTTGGTGGGCCTTGAGGACTGGAGTTGGGGAACCCTGAACTATACAACGCACTTTGCACAAGGAGAAGCTGTATGGGAGAGTGATGCGAAAGAAGCCGTTTCTGCAAGCACGCCACAAACAGAGTCGGCTGAGGTATGCAAAAGCACATTTGGAGAAGCCAATTTCTTTTTGGAGGAAGGTCCTGTGGACTGATGAAACCAAGATTGAGTTGTTTGGTCATACAAAAAGGCGTTATGCATGGCGGCAAAGAAACACAGCATTCCAAGAAAAACACTTGCTACCCACAGTAAAATTTGGTGGAGGTTCCATCATGCTTTGGGGCTGTGTGGCCAATGCCGGCACCGGGAATCTTGTTAAAGTTGAGGGACGCATGGATTCCACTCAGTATCAGCAGATTCTTGACAATAATGTTCAAGAATCAGTGATAAAGTTGAAGTTACGCAGGGGATGGATCTTTCAGCAAGACAATGATCCAAAACACCGCTCCAAATCTACTCAGGCATTCATGCAGAGGAACAATTACAATGTTCTGGAATGGCCATCCCAGTCCCCAGACCTGAATATCATTGAACATCTGTGGGGTCATTTGAAGAAGGCTGTCCATGCTCGGCGACCATCAAACTTAACTGAACTGGAATTGTTTTGTAAAGAGGAATGGTCAAAAATACCTTCATCCAGGATCCAGGAAATCATTAAAAGCTACAGGAAGCGACTAGAGGCTGTTATTATTGCAAAAGGAGGATCTACTAAATATTAATGTCACTTTTCTGGTGAGGTGCCCATACTTATGCACCTGTCAAATTTTGTTTGAATGCAGATTGCACATTTTCTGTTACTACAATAAACCTCATTTCAAGGCAGAACCATTACTGTGTCCAACAGTTATTACATATATCAAACTGAAATAGCTGTTGCAAAAACACCAATTTTAAGAAAACATTAAGCTTAAGATTAATAGGGGTGCCCAAACTTTTTCATATGACTATCTAATCCTATGATGTGTGATACTGAGCTGTGTATCTAATCCTATGATGTGTGATACTGAGCTGTGTATCTAATCCTATGATGTGTGATACTGAGCTGTGTATCTAATCCTATGATGTGTGATACTGAGCTGTGTATCTAATCCTATGATGTGTGATACTGAGCTGTGTATCTAATCCTATGATGTGTGATACTGAGCTGTGTATCTAATCCTATGATGTGTGATACTGAGCTGTGTATCTAATCCTATGATGTGTGATACTGAGCTGTGTATCTAATCCTATGATGTGTGATACTGAGCTGTGTATCTAATCCTATGATGTGTGATACTGAGCTGTGTATCTAATCCTATGATGTGTGATACTGAGCTGTGTATCTAATCCTATGATGTGTGATACTGAGCTGTGTATCTAATCCTATGATGTGTGATACTGAGCTGTGTATCCTATGATGTGTGATACTGAGCTGTGTATCCTATGATGTGTGATACTGAGCTGTGTATCTAATCCTATGATGTGTGATACTGAGCTGTGTATCTAATCCTATGATGTGTGATACTGAGCTGTGTATCTAATCCTATGATGTGTGATACTGAGCTGTGTATCTAATCCTATGATGTGTGATACTGAGCTGTGTATCTAATCCTATGATGTGTGATACTGAGCTGTGTATCTAATC
Organism: Phyllobates terribilis; assembly: GCF_046119375.1. NCBI lineage: Eukaryota > Metazoa > Chordata > Amphibia > Anura > Dendrobatidae > Phyllobates > Phyllobates terribilis. The sequence goes on from NW_027362767.1 coordinate 140,130,742, forward strand.
CTATGATGTGTGATACTGAGCTGTGTATCTAATCCTATGATGTGTGATACTGAGCTGTGTATCTAATCCTATGATGTGTGATACTGAGCTGTGTATCTAATCCTATGATGTGTGATACTGAGCTGTGTATCCTATGATGTGTGATACTGAGCTGTGTATCTAATCCTATGATGTGTGATACTGAGCCGTGTATCTAATCCTATGATGTGTGATACTGAGCTGTGTATCCTATGATGTGTGATACTGAGCTGTGTATCTAATCCTATGATGTGTGATACTGAGCTGTGTATCTAATCCTGATGTGTGATACTGAGCTGTGTATCTAATCCTATGATGTGTGATACTAAGCTGTGTATCTAATCCTATGATGTGTTATACTGAGCTGTGCATCTAATCCTATGATGTGTGATACTGAGCTATGTATCTAATCCTATGATGTGTGATACTGAGCTGTGTATCTAATCCTATGATGTGTGATACTGAGCTGTGTATCTAATCCTATGATGTGTGATACTGAGCTATGTATCTAATCCTATGATGTGTGATACTGAGCTGTGTATCTAATCCTATGATGTGTTATACTGAGCTGTGCATCTAATCCTATGATGTGTGATACTGAGCTGTGTATCTAATCCTATGATGTGTGATACTGAGCTGTGTATCCTATGATGTGTGATACTGAGCTGTGTATCTAATCCTATGATGTGTGATACTGAGCTGTGTATCTAATCCTATGATGTGTGATACTGAGCTGTGTATCTAATCCTATGATGTGTGATACTGAGCTGTGTATCCTATGATGTGTGATACTGAGCTGTGCATCTAATCCTATGATGTGTGATACTGAGCTATGTATCTAATCCTATGATGTGTGATACTGAGCTGTGTATCCTATGATGTGTGATACTGAGCTGTGTATCTAATCCTATGATGTGTGATACTGAGCTATGTATCTAATCCTATGATGTGTGATACTGAGCTGTGTATCCTATGATGTGTGATACTGAGCTGTGCATCTAATCCTATGATGTGTGATACTGAGCTGTGTATCCTATGATGTGTGATACTGAGCTATGTATCTAATCCTATGATGTGTGATACTGAGCTGTGTATCTAATCCTATGATGTGTGATACTGAGCTGTGTATCTAATCCTATGATGTGTGATACTGAGCTGTGTATCTAATCCTATGATGTGTGATACTGAGCTGTGTATCTAATCCTATGATGTGTGATACTGAGCTGTGTATCTAATCCTATGATGTGCGATACTGAGCTGTGTATCTAATCCTATGATGTGCGATACTGAGCTGTGTATCTAATCCTATGATGTGTGATACTGAGCTGTGTATCTAATCCTATGATGTGTGATACTGAGCTGTGTATCTAATTCTATGATGTGCGATACTGAGCTGTGTATCTAATCCTATGATGTGCGATACTGAGCTGTGTATCTAATCCTATGATGTGTGATACTGAGCTGTGTATCTAATCCTATGATGTGCGATACTGAGCTGTGTATCTAATCCTATGATGTGTGATACTAAGCTGTGTATCTAATCCTATGATGTGTTATACTGAGCTGTGCATCTAATCCTATGATGTGTGATACTGAGCTGTGTATCTAATCCTATGATGTGTGATACTGAGCTGTGTATCTAATCCTATGATGTGTGATACTGAGCTGTGTATCTAATCCTATGTGTGATACTGAGCTGTGTATCTAATCCTATGATGTGTGATACTGAGCTGTGTATCTAATCCTATGATGTGTTATACTGAGCTGTGCATCTAATCCTATGATGTGTGATACTGAGCTGTGTATCTAATCCTATGATGTGTGATACTGAGCTGTGTATCCTATGATGTGTGATACTGAGCTGTGTATCTAATCCTATGATGTGTGATACTGAGCTGTGTATCTAATCCTATGATGTGTGATACTGAGCTGTGTATCTAATCCTATGATGTGTGATACTGAGCTGTGTATCCTATGATGTGTGATACTGAGCTGTGCATCTAATCCTATGATGTGTGATACTGAGCTATGTATCTAATCCTATGATGTGTGATACTGAGCTGTGTATCCTATGATGTGTGATACTGAGCTGTGTATCTAATCCTATGATGTGTGATACTGAGCTATGTATCTAATCCTATGATGTGTGATACTGAGCTGTGTATCCTATGATGTGTGATACTGAGCTGTGCATCTAATCCTATGATGTGTGATACTGAGCTATGTATCTAATCCTATGATGTGTGATACTGAGCTGTGTATCCTATGATGTGTGATACTGAGCTGTGTATCCTATGATGTGTGATACTGAGCTGTGTATCTAATCCTATGATGTGTGATACTGAGCTGTGTATCTAATCCTATGATGTGTGATACTGAGCTGTGTATCTAATCCTATGATGTGTGATACTGAGCTGTGTATCTAATCCTATGATGTGTGATACTGAGCTGTGTATCTAATCCTATGATGTGTGATACTGAGCTGTGTATCTAATCCTATGATGTGCGATACTGAGCTGTGTATCTAATCCTATGATGTGCGATACTGAGCTGTGTATCTAATCCTATGATGTGTGATACTGAGCTGTGTATCTAATCCTATGATGTGTGATACTGAGCTGTGTATCTAATTCTATGATGTGCGATACTGAGCTGTGTATCTAATCCTATGATGTGTGATACTGAGCTGTGTATCTAATCCTATGATGTGTGATACTGAGCTGTGTATCTAATCCTATGATGTGCGATACTGAGCTGTGTATCTAATCCTATGATGTGCGATACTGAGCTGTGTATCTAATCCTATGATGTGTGATACTGAGCTGTGTATCTAATCCTATGATGTGTGATACTGAGCTGTGTATCTAATTCTATGATGTGCGATACTGAGCTGTGTATCTAATCCTATGATGTGCGATACTGAGCTGTGTATCTAATCCTATGATGTGTGATACTGAGCTGTGTATCTAATCCTATGATGTGCGATACTGAGCTGTGTATCTAATCCTATGATGTGTGATACTGAGCTGTGTATCTAATCCTATGATGTGTGATACTGAGCTGTGTATCTAATCCTATGATGTGTGATACTGAGCTGTGTATCTAATCCTATGATGTGTGATACTGAGCTGTGTATCTAATCCTATGATGTGTGATACTGAGCTGTGTATCTAATCCTATGATGTGTGATACTGAGCTGTGTATCCTATGATGTGTGATACTGAGCTGTGCATCTAATCCTATGATGTGTGATACTGAGCTATGTATCTAATCCTATGATGTGTGATACTGAGCTGTGTATCCTATGATGTGTGATACTGAGCTGTGTATCTAATCCTATGATGTGTGATACTGAGCTATGTATCTAATCCTATGATGTGTGATACTGAGCTGTGTATCCTATGATGTGTGATACTGAGCTGTGCATCTAATCCTATGATGTGTGATACTGAGCTGTGTATCCTATGATGTGTGATACTGAGCTATGTATCTAATCCTATGATGTGTGATACTGAGCTGTGTATCTAATCCTATGATGTGTGATACTGAGCTGTGTATCTAATCCTATGATGTGTGATACTGAGCTGTGTATCTAATCCTATGATGTGTGATACTGAGCTGTGTATCTAATCCTATGATGTGTGATACTGAGCTGTGTATCTAATCCTATGATGTGCGATACTGAGCTGTGTATCTAATCCTATGATGTGCGATACTGAGCTGTGTATCTAATCCTATGATGTGTGATACTGAGCTGTGTATCTAATCCTATGATGTGTGATACTGAGCTGTGTATCTAATTCTATGATGTGCGATACTGAGCTGTGTATCTAATCCTATGATGTGCGATACTGAGCTGTGTATCTAATCCTATGATGTGTGATACTGAGCTGTGTATCTAATCCTATGATGTGCGATACTGAGCTGTGTATCTAATCCTATGATGTGTGATACTAAGCTGTGTATCTAATCCTATGATGTGTTATACTGAGCTGTGCATCTAATCCTATGATGTGTGATACTGAGCTGTGTATCTAATCCTATGATGTGTGATACTGAGCTGTGTATCTAATCCTATGATGTGTGATACTGAGCTGTGTATCTAATCCTATGTGTGATACTGAGCTGTGTATCTAATCCTATGATGTGTGATACTGAGCTGTGTATCTAATCCTATGATGTGTTATACTGAGCTGTGCATCTAATCCTATGATGTGTGATACTGAGCTGTGTATCTAATCCTATGATGTGTGATACTGAGCTGTGTATCCTATGATGTGTGATACTGAGCTGTGTATCTAATCCTATGATGTGTGATACTGAGCTGTGTATCTAATCCTATGATGTGTGATACTGAGCTGTGTATCTAATCCTATGATGTGTGATACTGAGCTGTGTATCCTATGATGTGTGATACTGAGCTGTGCATCTAATCCTATGATGTGTGATACTGAGCTATGTATCTAATCCTATGATGTGTGATACTGAGCTGTGTATCCTATGATGTGTGATACTGAGCTGTGTATCTAATCCTATGATGTGTGATACTGAGCTATGTATCTAATCCTATGATGTGTGATACTGAGCTGTGTATCCTATGATGTGTGATACTGAGCTGTGCATCTAATCCTATGATGTGTGATACTGAGCTATGTATCTAATCCTATGATGTGTGATACTGAGCTGTGTATCCTATGATGTGTGATACTGAGCTGTGTATCCTATGATGTGTGATACTGAGCTGTGTATCTAATCCTATGATGTGTGATACTGAGCTGTGTATCTAATCCTATGATGTGTGATACTGAGCTGTGTATCTAATCCTATGATGTGTGATACTGAGCTGTGTATCTAATCCTATGATGTGTGATACTGAGCTGTGTATCTAATCCTATGATGTGTGATACTGAGCTGTGTATCTAATCCTATGATGTGCGATACTGAGCTGTGTATCTAATCCTATGATGTGCGATACTGAGCTGTGTATCTAATCCTATGATGTGTGATACTGAGCTGTGTATCTAATCCTATGATGTGTGATACTGAGCTGTGTATCTAATTCTATGATGTGCGATACTGAGCTGTGTATCTAATCCTATGATGTGTGATACTGAGCTGTGTATCTAATCCTATGATGTGTGATACTGAGCTGTGTATCTAATCCTATGATGTGCGATACTGAGCTGTGTATCTAATCCTATGATGTGCGATACTGAGCTGTGTATCTAATCCTATGATGTGTGATACTGAGCTGTGTATCTAATCCTATGATGTGTGATACTGAGCTGTGTATCTAATTCTATGATGTGCGATACTGAGCTGTGTATCTAATCCTATGATGTGCGATACTGAGCTGTGTATCTAATCCTATGATGTGTGATACTGAGCTGTGTATCTAATCCTATGATGTGCGATACTGAGCTGTGTATCTAATCCTATGATGTGTGATACTGAGCTGTGTATCTAATCCTATGATGTGTGATACTGAGCTGTGTATCTAATCCTATGATGTGTGATACTGAGCTGTGTATCTAATCCTATGATGTGTGATACTGAGCTGTGTATCTAATCCTATGATGTGCGATACTGAGCTGTGTATCTAATCCTATGATGTGCGATACTGAGCTGTGTATCTAATCCTATGATGTGTGATACTGAGCTGTGTATCTAATCCTATGATGTGTGATACTGAGCTGTGTATCTAATTCTATGATGTGCGATACTGAGCTGTGTATCTAATCCTATGATGTGCGATACTGAGCTGTGTATCTAATCCTATGATGTGTGATACTGAGCTGTGTATCTAATCCTATGATGTGCGATACTGAGCTGTGTATCTAATCCTATGATGTGTGATACTGAGCTGTGTATCTAATCCTATGATGTGTGATACTGAGCTGTGTATCTAATCCTATGATGTGCGATACTGAGCTGTGTATCTAATCCTATGATGTGCGATACTGAGCTGTGTATCTAATCCTATGATGTGTGATACTGAGCTGTGTATCTAATCCTATGATGTGTGATACTGAGCTGTGTATCTAATCCTATGATGTGTGATACTGAGCTGTGTATCTAATCCTATGATGTGTGATACTGAGCTGTGTATCTAATCCTATGATGTGCGATACTGAGCTGTGTATCTAATCCTATGATGTGCGATACTGAGCTGTGTATCTAATCCTATGATGTGTGATACTGAGCTGTGTATCTAATCCTATGATGTGTGATACTGAGCTGTGTATCTAATCCTATGATGTGTGATACTAAGCTGTGTATCTAATCCTATGATGTGTGATACTGAGCTGTGCATCTAATCCTATGATGTGTGATACTGAGCTGTGTATCCTATGATGTGTGATACTGAGCTGTGTATCCTATGATGTGTGATACTGAGCTGTGTATCTAATCCTATGATGTGTGATACTGAGCTGTGTATCTAATCCTATGATGTGTGATACTGAGCTGTGTATCTAATCCTATGATGTGTGATACTGAGCTGTGTATCTAATCCTATGATGTGTGATACTGAGCTGCGTATCCTATCATGCAGTTACAATGTGCACCTATAATCAGTGCCGCCACCTGCTGGCCGCACACAGTGAGGACATGCGCCGTGCGCTCCTGTTGTGAGACAGGATGTGGTCTCAGGGTGTGTATGTGTGAGAGGTGAGGGTTCACTTATATGGTTTCCGGTCTTGTTAAAAATGACATATTTCTCTACAATTTCTTTTAATTGAGTAATATTGGCAGGCGCTTTGTAATAAAAATAAATGGAAGGAACAATGCAGGTGGCACAATTGCACAGAACCGCCAAGATCCATAATACCTCTGCTATAACACAGTGCTGGAATTTGACCGCCGTAAAATATTAAAGTAATAGAGTTACTCTGTGCACTAATAATACCGCCATCATTATGCACTGAAGTTTCTACATTTTAACCAAAGACTGGCCTTAAAGAATGGCCGCAACATAAGAAGTATTATGTGATGACACCATATGGCTGAGCATTTCAAGCATGATCCATTGTCACGGCCGGTATGGCACTAGATACTTTTCTGGAGATCTTGTGGCCCTGAGCTGAGATCTTGTGATCCGGTGCCCGGGATGTATCTCCGTTTTCAGCCTCCACACAATGGAGCTTTTGTGAGATGTTACAGGAGTTGTCTGTCTGGTTACAGAGCCGACAGTTTCGGCATACGTCACCTCCCTCAAGGCACTGTACGCTGGCAGAGGACCTATCACCGCTGCCGGGTCTCTGTCCGAACCCCATTAAAGAGTTAATTGTCCTGCCCCATCGAGAGAACCAGGAAAATTCAATTACTTGCTACTAATGGTGTATAATTGCAGCATGTCGCCGTGCCTCGCGCCCCTATGAGGTCACCATCTTGTCAACTCCAGATAGTGCCTCCAACTGAGCTTCCGCCACTGCTTCTAGGGCAGTCTCGGCCTCCTTCTTTCTGCCTCTCAGTGACGCCATGTTACCGTACATCGAGTGCGGTGTTATAATGGCAAGAGCGCTGCCGGACCCACTCAAAAGCAGAAGCTCCCGTCCCAAGGACGACAGTCATCGTTAACCCTTACACAATCGCTAAAACCGACACCAAGGCCGTTTTTTATATTTATAAGTACAAAATATTTTGGATTTTCGCTACGTTTAGGATGTAAAATAACCAATATTCTCCTATTCTTCCCTTAGCGTGCAACGTTACGATACACAACCGCTGTAAAGACGCCCTCCCCAGCTGCACCAAGGTGAAACAGAAGGTAAGGGTGGGCTACAAGCCATAGAGGACAGTCGCCCAAGGGGTGAGGATGACATAATAACGACTGCTTTATGGTTACAGCAACAGAAAGCCGCCTTCCTGAAGAACAGCTCTGCCCTCCAGAACGTGTCTCTGAGGAACAAATGTGAGTACGACCACAGCCGTCGGCTGTAAAAACCGGTGCGACAGGTTATATAACGTAATAAAAAGGAGCTGAGCTCAGGAACATATGTCATTGCACAATAAAAATGAACTACTGAGGAAATGAGGGGGTTAACATTGCAAAATCAGATGCGACTTCTTCTTCAGAAGAACTCACTCCTATAATGCGGCAGCGGATTTAGCACACAGGAGGAGGTTATGAGAAAGATCTGCGTCTATTCTGTGGATTTTCTGAGCTATTTGAAAAAAAAAAGTTCTCTAATAAAGCTGTGCTGCCACCCTGTGCAAGAAAATTATACCGCAAATATAAATGAAAACTTATACTTTACTGCCACCCTGAGGAAGGAAATGGTACTGCGTGTAAAAATCCTATTAATTGTTTTCTCAACTCTTTTTTTTTTTTTTTTTGTCCTGCAGCCAGTACTTTAAGGGAGAGACCCAACTCTGCCATCTATCCTTCCGATAGCCTCCGACACTCCCTGCTAGGTTCACGTCGCGGGCGACCGTCTTTATCTCTCTCCAAAAGCGTCTCCACGACCAACATTGCAGGGTGAGATTACGGTTTCTTTCAGTAGACTGTTCCGCGAATGTCTGCTTTCTGGACGCCATGTTTTATGTTACTTTTGTGCTACTCAGGAATCTGAACGATGAGAGCCCCCTGGGAATACGCCGGATTTTGTCTCAGTCCACGGACTCTCTGAACATGAGGAACAGGACATTGTCGGTGGAATCTCTGATCGATGAAGGAGGTCTGTGTCCTTGTAATGTACAGTAGCCGTCCACCGCTCCGTAAGAGCTACGGTTTTAGTCTGGTCGATGTTGATGTGTATGGCCAGTTAATACATTCGTGAAGTAGGATGGTTATTACTAGCATTTTCTTTAACTAAAGCTAGTTTCTTGGCATTTTTTTTTTTTACTTGGTTGACACATGTTGTCGCTATTCTTCCGAGACTTTCCATGATAATGTAGGGGTAAAGAACTTGGCTCAACAGGTGACGTCCAGACTTAAAACTTTGCATCTTTTACGTTTTTTAGGCGCTGATATTATCTGCAGCCAGCTGATGAGCGATTTCGCAACAGACGAAAAGGAGTTTGAAGCGGATTCGTGGAGCACGGCGGTGGATAGCAATTACCTACAAAAGCACAAGAAGGATGTGATGAAGCGGCAGGATGTTATATATGGTGAGAACTGTCTTGCCAGAATTATGGGGGCTTTTCTGGGATTATAAAAAAAATGGAACAGTTCCACACAAGGTGTCTTTGGTTTTCCGGCTCAATGTAATACCAGACATCGGGAAGACAGGAGTTGACCTTTTCTAATTTTGGGCAACACCGTATTGATATCAAATAAAAACTAGAATGTTTCTCTATTTGGTGAAATGCACAGGCGTCGCAGCAACGCTCCACTCCGCTCTGACACGTCTCGTCCTGGTTTACTTTTTAGAGCTTATCCAAACCGAGCTCCACCATGTTCGCACATTGAAGATTATGACCTACTTGTTCCGTAAGGGAATGCTGGAAGACCTGCAGATGGATCCAGCTCTGGTCCAGAAAATGTTCCCATGTGTAGATGAACTCAGTGACATCCATATCCGCTTCCTCATCCAGCTCCTTGAGAGGCGCAAGGACTCCCTGGAACCTGGCAGTACCAAGAACTTCGTCATCAACAAGCTGGGAGACATCCTGATAAACCAGGTACTGTAGAGACTTGTGTGTAGAAGATGCCCGAAGGAGGTAGAGGGCGCTACCCTATCTGATATGCTTAAAGGATGCCGGAGACAAATATGCACGTAGGAAATGGGGATGAGGGAGGGCAAGAGTGGGATTTATTTCTTTAGATTTGCATACAGGTTGTTAAGAGGTCAGCCAAGGAGGCCTGGGTTAAATCATAGCACTGCAGGTTTTGATTAGAGGCACCTAGCTTTGACTAAGAACCAGGGCCTGTTTTCACTAGGTGTGTCAGTCTGCTGAATGAAGCGGAGTCAAGTATACTGAAGCTGGTGAGTGACCAGCCAAAATGTGAGCTGTTGCTGAGAGAGAAATGTGCCAGGGTCTCTGTCTGAATGGAGACTGCATAGGTCAGCTAGGAAAGCTGAGCAGGCTGTGTGTTGGAGCTGCAGAGTAACATGTGAACTGTGCCCAGTTTGGCATGGAAGCTGCTGGTGCTCGGGCTGAAGGTGATACCGAGACTGGTAAGATCGAACCTCTTATTTGAGTAAAGTTTGCTCTGGGAGAAAAGTACTGTAATTTCTTCAGGTGAGCTCACTGACCTATATGTGCTGCTATATGAATTGTGTATTTGTTGTTATACCTTTGTGCCCAGAAGAGGCTGTTTTGGTTTTGGTTTCCTTGGAGTTTTATGAAAGCAATAAAATTGCACCTGTTTGGACGAAACTGCATTTCCTGTGTGAACGCTACCAAATGCCTACCTGAAAGAGTGAATCCCTACAGCCTTCAGAAAACAAGGCTGTATAGCATTAACAATGGCTACCTACAGTTACAACTTTATGCTGCAAAGGAACAGTTCTGTAGATAAATAAGAAACATTTTGGTTATCTTGAGTATTTTTGGAATCGTCTATATTTATCCCTATTTCGTCTGCAGTTTTCAGGGACCAACACAGAACATATGAAAAAAGCTTACACTGAATTTTGTAGCCAGCACCAAAAGGCTGTGAAACTCTACAAGGAATTGTTCTCCAGAGATAAGAAATTCCAGCAGCTGATGCGAGTGAGTTCTCATGAAGAATCATGTTTGATGCATTAGAGACTGCACCGGTCAGCTAGGAAATCATTTCTGATTTGTGTCCTCTTCCCATACAGAAATTGACTCGATCCCAGCTGCTCCGAAGGCATGGAGTGCCAGAGTGCATTCTTCTCGTCACCCAAAGAATTACCAAGTACCCTGTCCTCATTGATCGCATACTGCAGAACTCTAAAGGTGTGCAGATATCAGTCATATTGTCATCATAGTGAGTAATGTACTTTGTGTGAGCTGCTGAAAGGAGTGGGCGAAGAGCAGGGACAACTGTCCCAAATAGAGGCACGTTTTACCATCTGCCCTCAAGTGTGTTATACAGCTCCCTATGTACAAGAATATAACTACTATAATACTGTTCCCCATGTACAAGAATATAACTACTATAATACTGCCCCCTATGTACAAGAATATAACTACTATAATACTGCCCCTATGTACAAGAATATAACTACTATAATACTGCCCCATATGTACAAGAATATAACTACTATAATACTGCCCCCTATGTACAAGAATATAACTACTATAATACTGCACTATGTACAAGAATATAACTACTATAATACTGCCCCCCATGTACAAGAATATAACTACTATAATACTGCCCCCCATGTACAAGAATATAACTACTATAATACTGCTTCCTATGTACAAGAATATAACTAATATAATACTGCTTCCTATGTACAAGAATATAACTACTATAATACTGCTTCCTATGTACAAGAATATAACTACTATAATACTGCCCCCCATGTACAAGAATATAACTACTATAATACTGCTTCCTATGTACAAGAATATAACTACTATAATACTGCCCCCCATGTACAAGAATATAACTACTATAATACTGCTCCCTATGTACAAGAATATAACTACTATAATACTGCTCCTATGTACAAGAATATAACTACTATAATACTGCCTCTATGTACAAGAATATAACTACTATAATACTGCCCCTATGTACAGGAATATAACTACTATAATACTGCTCCTATGTACAAGAATATAACTACTATAATACTGCCCCTATGTACAAGAATATAACTACTATAATACTGCTCCTATGTACAAGAATATAACTACTATAATACTGCCTCTATGTACAAGAATATAACTACTATAATACTGCCCCTATGTACAAGAATATAACTACTATAATACTGCCCCTATGTACAAGAATATAACTACTATAATACTGCCCCTATGTACAAGAATATAACTACTATAATACTGCCCCTATATACAAGAATATAACTACTATAATACTGCCCTTATGTACAAGAATATAACTACTATAATACTGCCCCTATGTACAAGTATATACTATAATACTGCCCCTATGTACAAGAATATAACTACTATAATACTGCCCCTATATACAAGAATATAACTACTATAATACTGCCCCTATGTACAAGAATACAACTACTATAATACTGCCCCTATGTACAAGAATATAACTACTATAATACTGTCCCCTATGTACAAGAATATAACTACTACAATACTGCCCCCTATGTACAAGAATATAACTACTATAATACTGCCCCTATGTACAGGAATATAACTACTATAATACTGTCCCCTATGTACAAGAATATAACTACTATAATACTACTCCTATGTACAAGAATATAACTACTATAATACTGACCCCAATGTACAAGAATATAACTACTATAATACTGCCCTCCTATGTACAAGAATATAACTACTATAATACTGTCCCCTATGTACAAGAATATAACTACTATAATACTGCCCCTATGTACAAGAATATAACTACTATAATACTGCTTCTATGTACAAGAATATAACTACTATAATACTGCCCTCCTATGTACAAGAATATAACTACTATAATACTGCCCCTATGTACAAGAATATAACTACTATAATACTACCCCTATGTACAAGAATATAACTACTATAATACTGCCCCTATGTACAAGAATATAACTACTATAATACTGCCCCTATGTACAAGAATATAACTACTATAATACTGCCCCTATGTACAAGAATATAACTACTACAATACTGCCCCCTATGTACAAGAATATAACTACTATAATACTGCCCCTATGTACAAGTATATACTATAATACTGCCCCTATGTACAAGAATATAACTACTATAATACTGCCCCTATATACAAGAATATAACTACTATAATACTGCCCCTATGTACAAGAATACAACTACTATAATACTGCCCCTATGTACAAGAATATAACTACTATAATACTGTCCCCTATGTACAAGAATATAACTACTACAATACTGCCCCCTATGTACAAGAATATAACTACTATAATACTGCCCCTATGTACAGGAATATAACTACTATAATACTACCCCTATGTACAAGAATATAACTACTATAATACTACTCCTATGTACAAGAATATAACTACTATAATACTGACCCCAATGTACAAGAATATAACTACTATAATACTGCCCTCCTATGTACAAGAATATAACTACTATAATACTGTCCCCTATGTACAAGAATATAACTACTATAATACTGCCCCTATGTACAAGAATATAACTACTATAATACTGCTTCTATGTACAAGAATATAACTACTATAATACTGCCCTCCTATGTACAAGAATATAACTACTATAATACTGCCCCTATGTACAAGAATATAACTACTATAATACTACCCCTATGTACAAGAATATAACTACTATAATACTGCCCCTATGTACAAGAATATAACTACTATAATACTGCCCCTATGTACAAGAATATAACTACTATAATACTGCCCCTATGTACAAGAATATAACTACTACAATACTGCCCCCTATGTACAAGAATATAACTACTATAATACTGCCCCTATGTACAGGAATATAACTACTATAATACTGTCCCCTATGTACAAGAATATAACTACTACAATACTGCCCCCTATGTACAAGAATATAACTACTACAATACTGCCCCCTATGTACAAGAATATAACTACTATAATACTGCCCCCAATGTACAAGAATATAACTACTATAATACTGCCCTCCTATGTACAAGAATATAACTACTATAATACTGCTCCCTATATACAAGAATATAACTACTATAATACTGTTCCTATGTACAAGAATATAACTACTATAATACTGTTCCTATGTACAAGAATATAACTACTATAATACTGCCCCTATGTACAAGAATATAACTACTATAATACTGACCCCAATGTACAAGAATATAACTACTATAATACTGCCCTCCTATGTACAAGAATATAACTACTATAATACTGCTCCCTATATACAAGAATATAACTACTATAATACTGCCCCTATGTACAAGAATATAACTACTATAATACTGCCCCCTATGTACAAGAATATAACTACTATAGTACTGCTCCTATGTACAAGAATATAACTACTATAGTACTGCTCCTATGTACAAGAATATAACTACTATAATACTGCCCCTATGTACAAGAATATAGCTACTATAATACTGCCCCTATGTACAAGAATATATCTACTATAATACTGCTCCTATGTACAAGAATATAACTACTATAATACTGCCCCTATGTACAAGAATATAACTACTATAATACTGCCCCTATGTACAAGAATATAACTACTATAATACTGCTCCTATGTACAAGAATATAACTACTATAATACTGCCCCTATGTACAAGAATATAGCTACTATAATACTGCCCCTATGTACAAGAATATATCTACTATAATACTGCCCCTATGTACAAGAATATAACTACTATAATACTGCCCCTATGTACAAGAATATAACTACTACAATACTGCCCCCTATGTACAAGAATATAACTACTATAATACTGCCCCTATGTACAGGAATATAACTACTATAATACTGTCCCCTATGTACAAGAATATAACTACTACAATACTGCCCCCTATGTACAAGAATATAACTACTACAATACTGCCCCCTATGTACAAGAATATAACTACTATAATACTGCCCCCAATGTACAAGAATATAACTACTATAATACTGCCCTCCTATGTACAAGAATATAACTACTATAATACTGCTCCCTATATACAAGAATATAACTACTATAATACTGTTCCTATGTACAAGAATATAACTACTATAATACTGTTCCTATGTACAAGAATATAACTACTATAATACTGCCCCTATGTACAAGAATATAACTACTATAATACTGACCCCAATGTACAAGAATATAACTACTATAATACTGCCCTCCTATGTACAAGAATATAACTACTATAATACTGCTCCCTATATACAAGAATATAACTACTATAATACTGCCCCTATGTACAAGAATATAACTACTATAATACTGCCCCCTATGTACAAGAATATAACTACTATAGTACTGCTCCTATGTACAAGAATATAACTACTATAGTACTGCTCCTATGTACAAGAATATAACTACTATAATACTGCCCCTATGTACAAGAATATAGCTACTATAATACTGCCCCTATGTACAAGAATATATCTACTATAATACTGCTCCTATGTACAAGAATATAACTACTATAATACTGCCCCTATGTACAAGAATATAACTACTATAATACTGCCCCTATGTACAAGAATATAACTACTATAATACTGCTCCTATGTACAAGAATATAACTACTATAATACTGCCCCTATGTACAAGAATATAGCTACTATAATACTGCCCCTATGTACAAGAATATATCTACTATAATACTGCCCCTATGTACAAGAATATAACTACTATAATATTGCCCCTATGTACAAGAATATAACTACTATAATACTGAACCTATGCACAGTAATAATACTATAATACGTACAAGAACTAATATAAAACTATCCTCCATGTATTTATAACTATTACAACACTGCTTTCTATGTACAAAAATATAACTGCACTACTGTCTGGAACATAGGGAACATACTATATAGTTCATATCTGTGGATGCATTAATTTACATCTCTGCATAACAGGGGGACTTCAATTCACCACTCATGGCCACTGAAAATCTGAATATCCCTTGATATGCCCTCTACTATTAAATTTAGGTCCATTTACAACCTTTACCTCTACAGGTGATGAGGAGGAGTATCAAGACTTGGCTACTTCCTTGACCCGCGTGAAAGAGCTCATTTCCTCCATCGATCAAGAGGTCTACAATTCCGAAAAGAATCTGCGGCTGCAAGAGATCTACCAGAAAGTGGACAGCAAGTCCACAGCGTTTATCGAGGAGAATTATTTCACTAAGGAAGAGCTGCTAAGAAGGAAGTTAGTTCATGAAGGTTCCCTGCTGTGGAAGACGGTTGCCGGACGTTTCAAAGGTGACAGGATTAACCATCAACGTGACTATGATGGTGTATTGGTTGACATTTGCTCCATAACTGTGTATTCATAAATGTTCTGGATAGACTTTGAATGGGTCATCTATTATTCTCTTCTTTTTATAGATGTTATCATGCTGCTAATGACTGATGTCCTTGTCTTGCTCCAAGAGAAGGACCAAAAATACTGCTTTCCATCCTTGGTAAGAGCATACAGAGATATTGTAAACCCTTGACAAGCGTAGACCTGCCAGCCGGAAGGCCAGAATGCATGACGTTTATATTGCTCTTGTGTATTAGGACAAGTCCTCAATCATCTCCTTGCAAAACCTCATTGTACGGGACATTGCCAACCAGGAAAAAGGAATGTTCTTGATCAGCGCCAAACCTCCCGAGATGTACGAGGTTCATGCCGCCTCAAGGGAAGATCGAAACACATGGATGAAACTTATTGCACAATCCGTGAAAGCGTAAGTGAATGTACAGACTATGGGCTTTTCAAAGCGCCCAAAATCAGCATGCAGGGTTTTTAACCCTTAACTCGTCTTCTGATGACCCCCGTGCCTGTCATTACGATCCTCCTCTGAACACTGACATGTGGCCGGTGTTCATAGGAGATCGTGATTTCTGTTATACATAGCAGTGATGAAGCACTAATATACATATATAGCACAAGCGACTGAACAATCGCAGCTTCAAGTCCCCTAAGGGAACTATTAAATACAGTAAAAAGTGAGAAGAAAAAGTTTTTTAATATGAAAAAAAAATTAAAACACAAATTTTCAAACCCCCCCCCCGTTTTGCCCCCATTAAAACTACAACAATTATAAAAAAAAATACACATATTTTGGTATCGCCGCATTCAGAAACGCCCAGTCTATCAAAATATAAAATAAATTAATCCGATCGGTAAAGGATGTAACGAGAAAAAAAAAATCAAAAAGCTAGAATTAAAATTTTTTTGGGGGCCGCCACAACATTGCAATAAAATGGCGATCAAAACATCTACCTCCAAAATGGTATCCCTAAAAATTGTCAGCTCAGGGCACAAAAAATTAAGCAGTCACACAGCCCCAGATAATGAAAATGTTACGGGTCTCGAAAAAAGGCGACTTAAGTGAAATAATTTTTTCTTTAGAAATTTCTGGATTTTTTTTTCACCACTTAAATAAAAAAAAATAATAAAACCTCTACATGTTTGGTATCTGCGTACTTGTACTGACCTGGGGAATCCTATTGCCCAGTCTGTTTTACCATACAGTGAACATGGTAAATTAAAAAAAAAAAAAAGAAAAAAAACAATTGTGGAATTGCACTTTTTTTTTTTGCAATTTTTTTCCCGCTTTCCAGTGCATCACATGATAAAATAAATGGTGTCTTTTAAAAGGACAACTCGTCCCGCAAAAAAAAAACAAGCCCCTCATATGCTAGGTGGACAGAAAAATAAAAATGTCATGGCTCTTGGAAGAAGGGGAGGAAAAAACGAAAGCGCAAAAAAAAAACGGAAAATCGCAAGGTTATGAAGGGGTTAAAGCTACCACCATAAATGAGGAGGGCACCATCTAATAAACGGGATCTACCTGCAGCATCTCATGAACTAACAAGTGGAAAATTATTTTTGGGAAAGAGGAGATGCTAACTAATAGTGATCACCAAAATGATAAAGAAAAAAATAAATAAATAGTGATCAATAGCAATATCAATCTATGAAAATATATCAATTTATTAAATACAAATGTTTCCTGACACATATACATGTAGTAACAAACTAACAAACATATAAAACACCATAAAATAGTGGAAAAACACCACTGTCTAAGGAGCCAGCTGATACATTATAATAGAATCACGTATATAATGATACAACAAATACTATAAATGATAATTCAATGAATGAAGAAATACAGAGCGCACAGGCTCAGTGCAATATCTGTGATGGTCAATGATGCCTAGACCCTGCAATGCACTAGTTAAATAACAGGGTAAATGTGTAAAGGCAAGTAAAGCACATAAAAGGCTGAAAAAGCAGAGTATGGCAAAAAGCAGTACCTGTTTCCCCACACTGAATGGTGCCCCCAAAAAGTACGATCCTAATGGAAAACCAAATAGGTCCCTACAGCTAACATAAGCTAATGACCACAGCGGAACCTAAAGCACTGAATAAGGGGATGATACCAGAAAGTGAGAGCCTGTGCTGAAAAAAATATAATAAGAACAGCTGGCGCCGCGGAGCCCAACGCGTGTCGCCACTCACGGTGGCTTCATCAGGGGCATATGCAAGAAACATTCTAATGTCAGTTGATATAACAGCCAGTTAATAAGATAATTGTGGAATTTACCATGAAGACAGCTGTGTGTAAGCAGGACGCTGGGAGGTCGAGCATCGCGGCAGGAAGCTTGCACTGTCAGGGCGGAAACATGTGCACCTCACCTCCGTAGTGTCCTGTGTTGCCATGGTACCCACGCCCACACAGAGGGCGCACAGTAATGGACGGGCAGCCGGGAATCAGTGACTTTGTATTTAATAAATTGATATATTTTCATAGATTGATATTGCTATTGATCACTATTTATTTATTTTTTTCTTTATCATTTTGGTGATCACTATTAGTTAGCATCTCCTCTTTCCCAAAAATAATTTTCCAAGGGGTTAAAGCTCCTAGTGTTATTAGAGTATAGAAGCGCATTATAGTTGCTCTTTTCTTCTTGTTTCCGAACCACATAAATAAGAACTATTTAGTATGTAGAGGGGACGGCAATGCTGTTGCCCCTCTTGGACCCTGCAATCGTTGTAAAAAAAAAAAAAAGGGAAAAAACATTTTGGTAGCCCAGGAAATAATAAATGCAAAACTCTTGAGAAAAAAATAACAAAAAGACAGCTGGATATTTGGAACGGGTACACTCATCGTCATGGAGTAAATTGGCTGCTTTTCTAATGTGATGCCCATAAATGATCATCTTGATTAAATTTTTAGATGTCCCAAACGGGAGGACTTTCCATTGATTGAGACCGAAGTGGAAGCTAAACTGAGAAAGTTAAAAGGTGCGTATGTTTTCCATCACAATTCACGTATCAAGTGATATTACAGATTATCCTTTGTAGCAAAAAGTCCAGGAGTGGAATATTAACCTTGTGTTTTCTGGCAGAGGTCATACAGCAGAGGGACAGAGAAGTAGCAGACATCCTTGAAGACAAAGTGACCCTATTCTCGAAAGTTCTTCAGCTGCAGGCAGGAGAAGACACCCCGTTGGGTGGTAACACACGCAAACTCTTCAGGACTGAATCAACAGACAGCTATCGAGGAGAGAAACTCATCAGTGAAGCCATTAAAGAAGGTAAAGCTACGTGTTGCCATGAATTGGCCATTTGAGCAGTTCAATATGCACATAACCTGGAGTAGCCCTCATACTTGGTGGTTACATTATGTCCTGCTCATATTTTTGCTGATTCTTCTTAGCTCACGTCTTCCTCGGTAACTTACACTTGTGAATTGTGTGATTGTGTTGATTATAGACATTTATTTTTTTCTTTTTAGTGGAAGCTCTCAAGGATGTGATACTTTTGATTGGAACAGAACAGTACTCGCCTAAAGTAGAGCAAAACCATGTCACGACGAGTGACACTGCATGTGAGTATCCAACGGGGGTGGTGCTGGTCCTCCGACTGCATGTGCAGGGTTTTCTACATGTGTCTGGATGCCTTAGATATGAAGCATTCTTATAATGAACTCGTTGTCACCTGCAGATACTGAGGGCAGCAGTGTGAATGGATCCCTAGATTCTAATAAAGATGAAGACATTAATTTGAAGGTGAGTCCACCATCGTTTTGTATTGATGTTTAGGAAAGCAGCAATTCTGGAACAACGTTGTTACAGTGTATTTGAATGTTTGCCTGTCAAACAGCTTACTGTATGTCATGTCTGATTTTTTTCTTATAGGATCGTAATGGCAATCAGCTGCAGAATAAAAGTCCACAGGAGGTAAATGTCAGTATTGTACTTAATGCCGGGCCTCTATTCTTTATCCTATATATCAAGTGCCGGGCCGCTATTTTTCCTTCCTTCCTCTTGTATAAAAAGTGTCTATCCTTTATCCCTTTTCCTGTACAAAGCGTGATCTTTTATCTTTCCTCTTGTATACAGAGTGTCTATCCTGTATCCCTTTATACAAAGTGCTGATCCTCTATACAAAGTGTCATCTATCCCTCCTCCTGTGCACAGAGGGCCGGACCTCTGGCGCCCCCTCGTGTGCACAGAGGGCCGGACCTCTGGCGCCCCCTCGTGTGCACAGAGGGCCGGACCTCTGGCGCCCCCTCGTGTGCACAGAGGGCCGGACCTCTGGCGCCCCCTCGTGTGCACAGAGGGCCGGACCTCTGGCGCACAGAGGGCCGGTCTTATCCCTTCTTTAGTATACTGAAATGATGTTCAGAGATAAATAATGAAGTGATTTGAGGATCAATTGGATTGACTCTCAACTCTGCTCTTTCACCTTGTAGGAGGCTCTGCAGAGGATTTCAAGCCTATACAATATGTTACATGGCCTGCAGGTGAGTATCACAAGGGATGAAGGACATTAATACTAGATCATGCATGGTATATTAAAAAAATCAGCATGTGAATGTATTATACATAGGCCAGCCATAGAGGGAGTATTGTTTCAGATCTTTGTTCTTACCTCTGCAGGTCGTTGTCGCTCAGCAGGACAGTCTGTTGAGTCTCCAGATCCCAGATAGCTGTGATAAAAAGGAAAGTCTATGCCGTACTAATTCCCGGGACTTGACTGTGGCAGAGCCCTTGTCCAAAAGCATTGATAAACCAGGGACAGAGCTGACCCTACTTCAGCGGCAGCACACTCTACTGCAGGAAGAGCTGAGGCGCAGCAGGAGGCAGTGTGAAGAACGAGCACAGGAATCAGGGACTTTGGAAACCCGACTTAGAGAAAGTGAGCAGATCAGAAACAAACTGGAAAGAGAACTGGAAGAAGCAAAAAAACAAGTGGTCCAGATGCAGAGAGAAGGGAGCAATAGTGGAATAGAGATCGGCAGGATTTGCAGAGCAATTGACCCTAGGAGAAGAAGCCTGCCCGCCGGAGATGCCTTGTATCAAACATTCACACCGCCCCAGGTAAGAAGGCTCTTCCTTACCCACGTTAACATCTAATCTGTCCACAAATTATAGTTTCTAGGCTAACAATTTTACACCCATCTCCACTTACAGTCAAACCATGACCGACGTTCTACCGTGGTTGACGGGCCACTCCCCATCATCACATTTCAAGATGATCCAGACCTAAAGGATGACTTGAGTGATCTAACCGAGCTAGAAAGACTGCCAGAGACTGCAGACACGGAGTCGTCTGAAGAAGAGGGTGGTGGTCCACCAACTTCACCGTCAAGCACGCGAGGTAAGAGTCACTCACGACAGCTAAGCCAACCATAATGTTGAGGAGGACAGTTTATTAATGTCATCCATGGTCTCTTCAGAAACATGATGAATACTATAGTACTTGACTATTTTAGTCAGCCCCCAAAAAACTAATAAGTGACAGGGCGTGTGCGTGACCACAGCCCAATTTAAGTTTCTTCTCACCGTGCTTGTGCAGTAAGGAGGAATGGGTGTTGTGACTCCCAATTTTAGTGAGTGAGGAGTATCACTCATCCTGCATATAAGCGATATGTTTTTGACTGGTATAACCTTTTTTTGTATAAAGGATAACCATTCCATTTTCCATAATCTCACTTTACAGAATTTCTGAGAATGCAGGACATTCCAGAGGAGGCAGAGAGCACTCACGACATTCGAGACGCAGAGATGGACTCTTCAGAAAGTTGAGGAACTCTTGACTCTTACTGTGGACACAAGATGGACGAACTGCTCCACCCAAGGGAGTGGTGAAATAAAGTGACTGATACTGTTAGTGGAGAAAGAATTACTCAATTCCTTCCCAAATAGGTTTTTTTTTTTACAAGTAAATGAATAGACTTTTTTTTTTTTTAAAAAAGTTCCCTCGAGATGGACCAATTAAAATGTCCTCAGAAGGGGCTGCATGCAACGGTTTAGATTTATACAGACCAACATGGATATGCTGGTTTCCGAGTCGTGTAAAAGAATTACATAGACTCTTGCAACAAATGTTGGCTAAAAGACTCCTACATAAAAAATTGGAAAAAAAAATAAAAAATACAAGACGTTTTGGAACTTCTGTCTCTTTCCCTACACCCAGAAAATGACTAGCTTTCTTAGACTGTTGTACTGTTGCTTACTTTGACCTTCCTGGATGGACCACGTTTATTTATTTATTATTTTTATGCGATCAGAATTTTTTTTTAAGTTATTGGTTGAGACATTCAAACAGGTCTGAGAAGCAGAAATAACTAGTCTCTTTTTCTTATTTTTTTTTTTTAATCAATCTCCATGGTGCGTCTTTTGCCTTTTGGGGAGGCATTTTACGACTGTTAAGCCGCTATTAGGTAAGAAAGCCAAACAAGCCATGTCTTTACTAATTGTCGATGAAATGCGGATTGTTGGATCCCATGTGACGTCCTCCTAGGCTGGTTAATAGACGGAATTTTATTTTTTTCCCACGGTTCTGCACAAACACTTCTTCTTTCACAACACTCCAACCACCACTCCAACACTCCAGCTGTCTCCGAGCTTGGCCTTGACGATGGAAGATGGATCAATTTTTTTAAGATAATGATTGCCTCTGAGTGATTAAGAAAAGGAAGAACACCGTGATGCTGTAAGAAAATATGTTTTTTCTATGTCAGTATGCTCCAGATAAACAGCCGCTTTAGGGTTTGCATCAGAAAGTGGCTAACTCCTTTAAGAGGACACAAAAAAGAAGTTTGTACACCCTGATATCAGGGATCAGAAGATATTCCCCCTCCTAAGAATCACTGACCAGTAAAACACAAAAATATAAAACAAGTAAAAAAAAATGTTGAATTCTTTTGCAATTGTAGTGTTTCCTTTTTTCCGAAATATTTGGATTTGTTGACGTCCCAGCAAGTATTTGTCGAATTTCCACATCGTATTTCTCTTCATCGTCGCTCTCCTTCCTTGAATTAACCTTCTACTTTATTTTTTCTCTGTTATTTCTTGTAAAGCTGCTTCACTCTTAACGAGGAAAAAAAGAATCTTCTACTATTCCAACCATCGATCCTATTTATATTTTGTATGAAACGATCTCATGTAAATAATTTTAGATTTTATCGCGGTCCTGTTTTGTTTCATAAGGATTTATTTTTTTTTTTTTTTTTAACTTCTGAATTTTTTGTTTTAAGAATTAATGTTTTAATAATCAACTCCAAAAAGCAGAAATCTGTAGTAAATCTGCATTAAAAAAAAGAAATAATAATTGTAGTAAAAATTCATCCTCTCTATATACCCCTGGAGGGAAATATCTGATTTTTTTTTTTTTAATTGACCCTTTTTACGCTTAGTGGAAACGGCTGTTTTAACACCAGAGCCTTTTCTTCAGGTGACCAAAATGTTCGCGCAGATGAAGGACCAATCCAATCATGTACAATTAATGATTAATTGAATGATTATTGATTTTAAGAATATCCAAAAATCTAAGATATTTAACAGAAATCTTTGTATCTGTATATATATAATATAAATATGAAGAGGAGTTCTGTACATAGGCTGACTTAATATTGTATGAAATTCATGTTTGTTTGTTTTTTGTTCTGATAAAACACAAAAAAAAGTGGAAAAAAATATTATTTTTGCTTTGCTGGTCAATAAAATGTATTCATATGGAAATCTCTTGCAATTTTAGTCTCATTCGATGTTCAGATTTGGCAAACTACCACAGTCCAGGGTTGTAAAATGTTTGTATGTTTAATATGAAAATTGCCTCTTTAGAGAAAAAGAGGACTTGAACTCTATAGCGCCACCTATTGGAAGCAGCAATCCTACAAGTCACAATCGACCCTTTAACGAGTCTTGCCATATGACTTAGGATAAAAGCCAAATCAGAATATCAATTCGCAGCCACGGTGTTTCGAGTTATTGCCCCTCGTCAGTGCAAAGTATGAGAACTGATTTGTCTAGGTGAGAGGCTCTGGACTGAGGTCTAATTGGTAACGTTTCTCCTTTTGGAGAGTGACACACCGGCTCTGGCATGCCAAGGTAAGGAGGCTTATTCGCCGTGCAATGCTCCTCTGGGAAATGTAATATGCAAATTGCCTCTTCACAGAAAAAGAGGACTTGAACTCTATAGCGCCACCTATTGGAAGCAGCAATCAATATAGTAAATTGGAAGTTCTGCACCCGACCTATACAGACTGTGAAGAAATGTATGTACACAGTGACTGCACCAGCAGAATAGTGAGTGCAGCTCTGATCAGCTGTTGCTCACTATGGTGATTGTGGGTGTAGTCGTCAGTGATCCTGTTGTGTGCTCCTGGGAACCAACAACTCTCCCCCTGGGGATCTGCTCTCTCTCCTACCCAGGGAGGGATTGGATTTACTGGGATGACCAATGGAGCCAAGTCCCAGGCTTCTGTTCCCCGAGCCAGTCCGGCGGGGAGCAGGAAAAGCCAGCAACCGAACTGCACATCAAAGGACTCGGGGGTGAGACTTTCCACCAGGAGTCACAGCAATGTGGCTCCTACTCCCCCACGGGTCTGTGGCGACCCAGAGAAGCCGCAAGGCTTCCAACATGGAGGAAAAGCCTGACCGCATGCGTGACTGCGCTCCTTCCGGTGAAAAGCTGAGTGCTCACGGAGGTGAAGTGGAAGGTTGGGGGCTACAGAGACCCCGGGAGTCTGCGTCCACCTATGCTTCCCGGGTCATGAGCCACCTCCGTGAGTATGAAGAGGCAAGTAAGACCAACAGGAGGCTTCGGGAGGAGCTGCACTGCACAAGCACCAAACCTGCAGGTGCCTCCAAACCGAGGAAGACACAACTCCAGGCGGAGGTAAAGAGACTTAAGCTTGACATTAATGAGCTGGAAGTAAGGAAAGCATTTATAAGAGAAAATAGTGGTCATTTCAAGGGAAAACCTGATTAATGAAGACAGGTTTAGAGGCATGGTTGATAAGAGAGCAAAGGCAGATGGGTCTGCAGCCTGAGAGCCAGGTGATGATAGTGATGATGATCAGCAGAAAGCCCCACCTGGCAGCCTGCAAAGTCACCCGCAGGCCACGTGCAGCGAGCTCCATGCAGTACAGGCGACATGACATCCAGTCGCAGTTTTGCAGACTCTGGGGAGGACAGTGACAACAGAGGCCGTGGAGGGGCGTTAATGGCGGAGATAAAGTTCCTAGAGTCTCCAGTGTGCCTCCAGAACTTCCACCTTGGTGATGATCTACCAGAGGAGGTGTTTAAAGCTAACAGGGAGTGAAGACTCGGGCTCTCCTATTGGTCTCTTGCGGCCGAGCCGTATAGCGGAGTGGCGGTCCTTTTTACTGCACCGGTAGAATGCCGACGGGTTATTGAGTTAGAAATGGGGAGGTGCCTGATATTAGATGTCCTCATGAAGGGACAGGAGCTCCAGCTCATTAACATCTAAGGTCCCCAATCTAAGTGGGACAGGATGTGTCTCTTTATGTGGATCAAGCCCTACCTTTTTACGAGTCTTTTGGAGGGGACTTCAACACTGTCATGACACCCCAGGATAGAGGAGCTTCCAGAGATAAGCTGACTTAAAAGTGTAGCTAGTGAGGCTCGCCTGGTGGATGTCCACATCCGGCACATCCCAGGCAAAGAGGAGTTCACCTGTCATAGAGGTAACTGCAGGTTTTATTTAAAGGAGAAAGCAGTCTCTTCAACAGTGTCTGTTGTTGAGGTGGAGTTCTCCGACCACTGTTTGTTTTTGTTTTCTCTGAATGTTACTAGAAACTTGGGCTGATAAATGGCAAATGAGCTTTAATGGGGATAAATGTAAGGTAATGCACTTGGGCAGAGGAAATAAAATGTATAATTATATGCTTAATTGTAAAACACTGGGCAAAACTGTCACTGAAAAAGACCTGGGTGTATTGGTGGACTGGCTCACGTTTAGTGGCCAGTGTCAGGCAGCTGCTGCAAAGGCAAATAAAATAATGGGATGCATTAAAAGAGGCATAGATGCTCATGAGGAGAACATAATTTTACCTCTATACAAGTCATTAGTGCGACCACACTTAGAATACTGTGTACAGTTCTGGTCTCCGGTGTATAAGAAAGACATAGCTGAACTAGAGCGGGTGCAGAGAAGAGCGACCAAGGTTATTAGAGGACTGGGGGTCTGCAATACCAAGACAGGTTATTACACTTGGGGTTATTAACTGTGGAAAAAAGAAGGCTTAGGGGTGATCTTATTACTATGTACAAGTATATGAGGGGACAGTACAAAGACCTGTCTACTGATCTTTTTACTCTGATGCCTGAGATGGGGACAAGGGGGCATCTTCTACGTCTGGAGGAAAGAAGGTTTAATCTTAATCACAGACGCGGATTCTTTACTGTAAGAGCAGTGAGACTATGGATCTCTCTGCCGCATGATGTTGTAATGAGGGATTCACTGTTAAAATTTAAGAAGGGCCTGGATGCCTTTCTTGAAAAGTATAATATTACAGGTTATAAATACTAGATTCCTTGATAGGGCGTTGATCCAGGGAACTAGTCTGATTGCCGTATGGAGTCTGGAAAGAATTTTTTTCCCCAATGTGGAGCTTAGTGTTTGCCACATGTTTTTTTTTTTGCCTTCCTCTGGATCAACATGTTAGGCTATGGGTTGAACAAGATGGACTTAGTTTTTAAGGTTGAAGGAAGACTATGTTACTATGTTACCCCCCCCCCTCCCCCTCCCCACACACCAGATGCGAATAGGCTCTTAGAGGCTCAATTCGTCTCTCTTGGAAGAAGCGGAGATAAACTCCTTTTGAGGATTTTCTTCAGAGCCAGGTGCCCTTAAGGGATCTTTGTAGTAGTAAGTCAGAGTGGTGAGAGATGTTCAATAAAAGGGTGGCGAGATTCTTCCGCCAGCTCTTGAGCCTCAGTAGTCTGGACAGGTATCGCCTGTATCATGGCCTGAGGAGGAAACTCAGCATCTTGTCTCAATTGGAGGTAGCCGCGAGGAGATCTCCAGAGTGAAATCTTTGCTAAAGAGGTGTCAGTATGATAGACACGCATCTTTGGTTTTTGAGAGGGATTATGGGAAGTACAGCTCGCCCGACCCTTACAGAAACTGCAAGATTTCAGTTAAGAGTAAAGTTGTTACAAGACTGGTTGACACTGCGGGTTCCCTAAAAAGATCCAGATCTGGGTTCCTGGAGGTCGTCAGATCCTTCTACTCGCACCTCTTGGGGAAGAGGGATCTGAATTGGGATGAAGCTGTCCCCGAACCAGGGGTAGACCCCTCTCTTGGCATTTTGACAGAGATGATCAGGGAAGAGGAAGTTAAGTTGGCGATTGAAGGGCTTGCCCTCAAGAAATCTCCCGGTCCAGATGGCTTAACATCTGAATTCTATAAGACCTTTAAGGACGCCTTGGTTCCCCTCTTGACTGAGGTATTCAATGAGTGTCTTTCCTCGGGCACTCTGCTGAAGTCAATGAGGAGGTCTGCCCTGATCATCTTGTCAAAGGGTAAGGACCCTTCTTGCATTGAGAATTGGCATCCCATAGCGCTTCTCAATGCAGACAGGAAGGTTTTGGCAAAGGTGCTGTTTAATCGGCTGGTGAAATTTGCACCCTGTCTCCTTTCGGGAGCCCAGCATTGCTCTGTTTCAGGCCACAGCATATTTAGTGCTGTACTCTGTGTCCGAGAGGCAGTGGAGCAGGGTAGGGCTGGTCACTGGAAGGGGTACATGCTGTCATTGGACCAGGCAAAAGCATTTGATTGGGTTAATCATGAGTACCTCTGGTCTGTCCTTCTGAGGTATGGCTTGCCGGGTGGGGGGGCTTTGCTGATTAGCTTAAGACCTTGTACGCTGGGTTGGAGAGATTCCCGCTTGTGAATGGTTGGATTGGCAGCTCTTTTGAGGTTGGGTCTGGTGTTCGCCAGGGTTGTCCCTTGAACCCGCTGCTGTACGTGTTTGCGATTGACCCACTTCTTAGGAGGGTGGAGCGTGGACCGTTGGCTGGGATCAGGATGGACCGGGCAGCACCGGAAGCCACTCTGAGAGTGGTGGCGTATGCCGATGACGTCACCTTTTTTGTTTCCTCTGATGGGGAGGCAGAATGGCTGATCTCAGAGGTAAATCGCTACTCGGAGGCATCCGGGTCCAAGATCAACCGGGATAAGTGTGAGAGTCTCTGGCTGGGAGGAGGAGATCCTGGTTTTGTTCTCCTGGACACCCTTCCAGGACCCAAAGACTCTGTAAAAGTTCTTTGCATCGAATTTGGCCAGGGGGATTATCCCAAACAAAATCAGAACAGCAGGCTAGAGATCGCCACTCAGAAGGTGAACCAATGGAAGGGTTGGTCTTTGACCCTAAGGAAAAGGGTAAACCTGGTCAAAACTTACCTGCTCCCTTTACTGATCTATCTGGGCAGTGTGTGCATCTTGCCGGAGCCTCTCTGGACTCGGGTCTACAGTTTGTTCTTCCAACTGTTATGGGGGAATAGACTGAACCTGGTTAAGAGGGAGGTTACTTTCCGTACGAGGAGACTAGGAGGGTTGGGTATGGTCAACCCTGTGGTATTCCTTGTGAATACCTTCATTAAGATCAATATTGCAAACCTCTGGAAAGAGAGGGCTCCTCCGTGGGTATTCTCCTGTAAGGGATGGTTCCAGCCTTTCTTCCAGGAATGGCAGACAGGAGGGCAAGTGAAGGATCTACGCACACCACATGGACATCTTCCGGCTTATGCTACCATGGTTCTGAAGGTAATTCACCGGTGGGGTCTGGGAATGTGGGAGGTCAGGACTCCGCCAAGGAAGCTCCTTGACAAAATGGTTCTGTTGACCCATTTTCACAGGCCTCTGGCGCTCAGGGAATGCCCAAGTCGGGATCTTGGGGTGGGTCTGCATCTTTTGAATGTTATCAAGAGCCCCTCGAAGGTTTGGAACTTGGTTTGGCACTGCTTCCATGGGAAACTGTGTGTGAGGGACAATCTGAAGTGTAGGAGCTCTGAGGATAGGAGCTGTTCTTGGGAGCATTGTGGTACCGTGCTGAAAAGCATGGACCACTTCCTGCTTTGTTGTCCCTTTAACACAGAGGTGTACAACAGGGTGGGCGCCTCCATTGGCCGGCCCCGGCTGGTCTCTATTAAGCAGAAAGGGCCTATGGAGCATTCGGGGACCTGGGTGGTCGGGACCGCTGCACCTTATTTCTAGTTAGCGCAGTGGTTAGGTATCACACGTGGACGCACGGTGCTTAGTATCGACGCAACGAAAAATCCTCCCAGTGGACGATATGTTTAGGACCATACTCGGTGACCTCGTGAAGGTGCGTTCTCTGGAGTATGAGAGACTGGGTACACGGAGGGCCGCTCTCCTCTGGAGGGGCTTTTCTTTTAGTGTGCCCTAGTCTGCTCATCTCCTCTCCTGGTGGTGGGCTGTGGCCCAGTACAGAATCAGTAATGTAATGCATGTACACAGTGACTCCACCAGCAGAATGGTGAGTGCAGCTCTGGAGTATAATACAGCATGTAACTCAGTATCAGTACAGGATCAGAAATGTAATGTATGTACACAGTGACTGCACCAGCAGAATAGTGAGTGCAGCTGTGGAGTATAATACAAGATGTAACTCAGGATCAGTAATGTAATGTATGTACGTAGTGACTGCACCAGCAGAATAGTGAGTGCAGCTCTGGAGTATAATACAGGATGTAACTCAGGATCAGTACAGGATCAGTAATGCAATGTATGTACACAGTGACTGCACCAGCAGAATAGTGAGTGCAGCTCTGGAGTATAATATAGGATGTAACTCCGGATCAGTAATGTAATGTATGCACACAGTGACTGCACCAGCAGAATAGTGAGTGCAGCTCTGGAGTATAATACAGGATGTAACTCAGGATCAGTAATGTAATGTATGTACACAGTGACTGTACCAGCAGAATAGTGAGTACAGCTGTGGAGTGTAATACAGGATGTAACTCAGGATCAGTACAGGAGCAGTAATGTATGTACACAGTGACCGCACCAGCTTAATAGTGAGTGCAGCTCTGGAGTATAATACAGGATGTAACTTGGGATCAGTACAGGGTCAGTAATGTAATGTATGTACACAGTGACTCCACCAGGAGAATAGTGAGCACAGCTCTGGAGTATAATACAGGATGTAACTTGGGATCAGAACAGGGTCAGAAATGTAATGTATGTACACAGTGACTGCACCAGCAGAATAGTGAGTGCAGCTCTGGAGTATAATACAGGATGTAACTTGGGATCAGAACAGGGTCAGAAATGTAATGTATGTACACAGTGACTGCACCAGCAAAATAGTGAGTGCAGCTCTGGAGTATAATACAGGATGTAACTTGGGATCAGTACAGGGTCAGTAATGTAATGTATGTACACAGTGATTCCACCAGCAGAGTAGTGAATGCAGCTCTGGAGTATAATACAGGATGTAACTCAGGATCAGTACAGGACAAGTAATGTAATGTAATGTAAGTACACAGTGACTGCACCAGCAGAATAGTGAGTGCAGCTCTGGAGTATAATACAGGATGTAACTCAGGATCAGTAATGCAATGTATGTACACATTGACTGCACCAGCAGAATAGTGAGTGCAGCTCTGGAGTATAATACAGGATGTAACTCAGGATCAGTAATGTAATGTATGTACACAGTGACTGCACCAGCAGAATAGTGAGCGCAGCTCTGGAGTATAATACAGGATGTAACTCAGGATCAGTACAGGAGCAGTAATGTAATGTATGTACACAGTGATTCCACCAGCAGAATAGTGAGTGCAGCTGTGGAGTGTAATACAGGATGTAACTCAGGATCAGTACAGGATCAGTAATGTAATGTATGTACACAGTGATTCCACCAGCAGAATAGTGAGTGCAGCTCTGGAGTATAATACAGGATGTAACTCAGGATCAGTACAGGATCAGTAATGTAATGTATGTACACAGTGATTCCACCAGCAGAATAGTGAGTGCTGCTCTGGAGTATAATACAGGATGTAACTCAGCATCAGTACAGGATCAGTAATGTAATGTATGTACACAGTGATTCCACCAGCAGAATAGTGAGTGCAGCTCTGGAGTATAATACAGGATGTAACTCAGGATCAGTACAGGATCAGTAATGTAATGTATGTACACAGTGACTGTGACGCGCCCCCTGGGCCTGTGCTGTGCAAGGGGATACCCGGAGCCGGATCGCTGGGGGTTGTAGTTCTCCGTGGCGGTGACCCGGTCCGTGCCCAGGGCGGTCAAACCAGTGGCAGTCTATTTGTATTGTAATTGTCCGACTACGCCACCCGTGGACTGCGGTCAGTGGGGACCGCCGCTGCGCTGCAGACCGCTGTGGCTGATGTTTTACTGCGCTGCCAAGAATGGGAGAACTCCCCACGGGAGAAGTATTGCCTCAGGGCAGCTAGAGTAGAAGATGATGGGAGTGATGGTGTGAGCGTCCCAGTGCCAATGGTGCTGGTGTAGCGATGAACCACAGAGACATGCAGTTGCAGTTTTCAATGCTTTACTCAGTTCTTTATCAGGTCACTTGTGCGCAGTTAGGACCGCCCGAGTCATGCTGCGTCCACCAGGTGAGGGACTCGGTCAACTCCCAGGCAATTCCGGAGTGTGGCACAGGGCTCCCTTCCTTTCCTTTCTCTGGCCGTCCCCACCAGTGACCCACCTTTGTCCAGCTCCCTCGGGCCTTCTCTTGGTACGCTGATCTCTGCGTCCCTGACCCTATATGGTATGCCTTCCTGGTGGATGTAGTGAGGGGTCGCACCAAGATGTGGTTACAACCTCCGGTTTTGGCTGAGGATTAGTCGCCTCCACCAATTTGGGTTCCGGTACCCTGCTCTGCCAACCCTTCACCCTGTATCTCCTGGGCATATGGGGTTCCTTCGGTCCTCGTGTCTCTGGGCCTTTCTCTGTGTTTCTTGCTTCCTTTCTCCTCTGTTCCAGTTCCTTCCTTACTTTCCTTTCCGTTCCTTCTCCTCTCTCTTTCTGCTGTTTCTGGCCTCCACTCCAGGCCTGCCTCTGGAGCTGGGCCCAGACTGAGCCACAGCTCCCTGTCAGCCCTCTCTGGCTGAACTCCTGTCTTCTTCTCCTCCTCTCTGAACTGAACCCTGTCCTAAGATGGTGCCCACCTTATATACCTCCCTCTATGTGTGAGCCCAGGTGACTAGCAACCAATGGGCTCCTACCTATGCCCAGAAACCCACCCCTATCTGCTCCTACACCACTGGGTGTTCCTCCCCCCCGCCCCACTCCAGCCAGGGACAGATGCTGTCGTGCTTGCACTTCTGTCTAGTGGGAGCACCGTTGACCTGTCCCTCGGAAATGGTGTGTGTGTGGTGTATACAGCTAAACGAGTCCTGGTCCACACTCCATCCTTACCCGGGAGTGGAATATCACATCTCTGGTTTGAGGTACAATACCCCTGTAGCAGCCGAGCCCTCGGGGTGCTACAACTGCATCAGCAGAATAGTGAGCGCAGCTCTGGAGTATAATACAGGATGTAACTCAGGATCAGTAATGCAATGTATGTACACATTGACTGCACCAGCAGAATAGTGAGCGCAGCTCTGGAGTATAATACAGGATGTAACTCAGGATCAGTAATGTAATGTATGTACACAGTGACTGCACCAGCAGAATAGTCAGTGCAGCTCTGGAGTATAATACAGGATGTAACTCAGGATCAGTACAGGATAAGTAATGTAAGTACACAGTGACTGCACCAGCAGAATAGTGAGTGCAGCTCTGGAGTATAATACAGGATGTAACTCAGGATCAGTAATGCAATGTATGTACACATTGACTGCACCAGCAGAATAGTGAGTGCAGCTCTGGAGTATAATACAGGATGTAACTCAGGATCAGTAATGTAATGTATGTACACAGTGACTGCACCAGCAGAATAGTGAGTGCAGCTCTGGAGTATAATACAGGATGTAACTTGGGATCAGTACAGGGTCAGTAATGTAATGTATGTACACAGTGATTCCACCAGCAGAATAGTGAATGCAGCTCTGGAGTATAATACAGGATGTAACTCAGGATCAGTACAGGATCAGTAATGCAATGTATGTACACAGTGACTGCACCAGCAGAATAGTGAGTGCAGCTCTGGAGTATAATACAGGATGTAACTTGGGATCAGTACAGGGTCAGTAATGTAATGTATGTACACAGTGATTCCACCAGCAGAATAGTGAATGCAGCTCTGGAGTATAATACAGGATGTAACTCAGGATCAGTACAGGATAAGTAATGTAATGTAAGTACACAGTGACTGCACCAGCAGAATAGTGAGTGCAGCTCTGGAGTATAATACAGGATGTAACTCAGGATCAGTAATGCAATGTATGTACACATTGACTGCACCAGCAGAATAGTGAGTGCAGCTCTGGAGTATAATACAGGATGTAACTCAGGATCAGTAATGTAATGTATGTACACAGTGACTGCACCAGCAGAATAGTGAGTGCAGCTCTGGAGTATAATACAGGATGTAACTCAGGATCAGTAATGTAATGTATGTACACAGTGACTGCAGCAGCAGAATAGTGAGTGCAGCTCTGGAGTATAATACAGGATGTAACTCAGGATCAGTACAGGATCAGTAATGTATGTACACAGTGACAGCAACAGCAGAATAGTGAGTGCAGCTCTGGAGTATAATACAGGATTTAACTCAGGATCAGTACAGGATCAGTAATGTAATGTATGTACACAGTGACTGCACCAGCAGAATAGTGAGTGCAGCTCTGGAGTATAATACAGGATGTAACTCAGGATCAGTACAGGATCAGTAATGCAATGTATGTACACAGTGACTGCACCAGCAGAATAGTGAGTGCAGCTCTGGAGTATAATACAGGATGTAACTCAGGATCAGTACAGGATCAGTAATGTAATGTATATACACAGTGAATTCCACCAGCAGAATAGTGAGTGCAGCTCTGGAATATAATACAGGATGTAACTCAGGATCAGTAATGTAATGTATGTACACAGTGACTGCAGCAGCAGAATAGTGAGTGCAGCTCTGGAGTATAATACAGGATGTAACTCAGGATCAGTACAGGAGCAGTAATGTAATGTATGTACACAGTGACTGCACCAGCAGAATAGTGAGTGCAGCTCTGGGGTATAATACAGGATGTAACTCAGGATCAGTAATGTATGTACACAGTGACTGCACCAGCAGAATAGTGAGTGCAGCTCTGGAGTATAATACAGGATGTAACTCAGGATCAGTGCAGGAGCAGTAATGTAATGTATGTACACAGTGACTGCAGCAGCAGAATAGTGAGTGCAGCTCTGGAGTATAATACAGGATGTAACTCAGGATCAGTACAGGAGCAGTAATGTAATGTATGTACACAGTGATTCCACCAGCAGAATAGTGAGTGCAACTGTGGAGTGTAATACAGGATGTAACTCAGGATCAGTGCAGGAGCAGTAATGTATGTACACAGTGACCGCACCAGCAGAATAGAGAGTGCAGCTCTGGAGTATAATACAGAATGTAACTGGGGATCAGTACAGGATCAGTAATGTAATGTATGTACACAGTGACTGCACCAGCAGAATAGTGAGTGCAGCTCTGGAGTATAATACAGGCTGTAACTCAGGATCAGTAATGTAATGTACAGTACAGACCAAAAGTTTGGACACACCTTCTAATTTAAAGATTTTTCAGTATTTTCATGACTATGAAAATTGTACATTCACACTGAAGGCATCAAAACTATGAATTAACACATGTGGAATTATATACTTAACAAAAAAGTGTGAAACAACTGAAAATATGTCTTATATTCTAGGTTCTTCAAAGTAGCCACCTTTTGCTTTGATGACTGCTTTGCTCATTCTTGGCATTCTCTTGATGAGCACGGCACCATCTATACACAGCAGGAGGCCGCACGGCGCCATCTATACACAGC
Source organism: Phyllobates terribilis (assembly GCF_046119375.1). Lineage (NCBI taxonomy): Eukaryota > Metazoa > Chordata > Amphibia > Anura > Dendrobatidae > Phyllobates > Phyllobates terribilis. Next base: position 140,165,827 of record NW_027362767.1, read on the forward strand.
AGGAGGCCGCACGGCGCCATCTATACACAGCAAGGGTCGCACGGCGCCATCTATACACAACAGGGGGCCGCACGGCACCATCTATACACAGCAGGGGGCCGCACAGCGCCATCTATACACAGCAGAGGTCCGCACGGCGCCATCTATACACAGCAGGGGGCCGCACGGCGCCATCTATACACAGCGGGAGGCCGCACGGCGCCATCTATACATAGTGGGAGGCCGCACGGCGCCCCCCCCAGAGACAGCAGGAAGCCGCAAGGCGCCAACTATACTCAGCAGGAGGCCGCACGCAGTCACGAATGCAGTCACGCACACACACAAACATATACAGACCTATACATACACGCATAAACACATTTGAAACACAAACATACATATAAACAGACATCACACAATGATATCTGCCTACACACACACACACACACACACACACACACACACACACACACACACACACACACACACACACACACACACACACACACACACACACACACACACACACACCCCCCCTCCAGTCTGCTCTGACTTCTCCGTTGCAGCAGTGCAGGCCGGGCGCGCACTGCGTGACGTCACAGCTAGGAGACACGGCCGGGCCAGCACAGGGAAGTTAACTGCTGCAGTGCTGGCCCAGTCGATGAAGAAGTAGCGGCCGTGCGCCGCTGCTGGGGGAGCGGTCCGGGGCCCCCCCTCCCGCCACTGCTACCGGTATGTGCCGCGGCGGCCCGCACATATAATGAGGGCAATCCGGCATTAGACACCCCGCCTGGAGCCGCGTGCCCTCTGCAGGCTCGGGGCCCTGGGCGGTAGCCCGGATTGCCCTCATTATAATCCGCCTATGGAGCCAAGTCCCAGGCTTCTGCTTCCCGAACCAGGCCGGCGGGGGGCAGGAGAAACCAGCAACCGGCCGGCACATCGGATGACTCAGGGGTGAGACGCTCCACCAGGAGTCGCAGCAACGTGGCTCCTACTCCCCCCGGGACTGTGGAGACTCCCAGAAGCCGCAAGGCTTCCAGCATGGAGGTAAAGCCTGACAGCGGCGTGCATGATGGCGCTCCTTCCGGAGGAAAGCTGAGTGCTCACATAGGTGAGGCCGACCTCACTGAGGGGGGTTGGGCGCTGCAGGGACCCCGGGAGTCTGTGTCCACCTATGCCTCCCGGGTCATGATCCACCTCAGTGAGTATGAAGATGCAATTAAGCTGGTCAGGAGACTTCGGGAGGAGCTGCGCTGCACAAGCGCAAAAGCTGCGGGGGCCTCCAAACAGAGGAAGGCAAAACTCCAGGTGGAGGTAAAGAGGCTGACCAGTGATATTCATCTGCTGGAAATAAGGAAAGCCACCATCAGAGAGCAGAGTGGTCCATTCAAGGAAAAGCTGATAAATGAAGACCGCTACAGAGAAATGGCTGATACCAGAGAGCAAAGGCAGATGGGGCTGCAGCCTGAGAGCCAGGTGGATGATGAGAGTGATGATGACCAGCAGGAAGCCCCACCTGGCAGCCTGCAAAGTCACCCGCAGGCCACGTGCAGCGAGCTCCCTGCAGGACAGGCGGCAATGGCATCCGGTCGCAGTTCTGCCGGCTCTGGGGAGGACAGTGACAGCAGCGGCCAGGGAGGGGCGCTAATGGCAGAGATAAAGCTCTTGGAGTCCCCAGTGTGCCTCCAAAACTTCCATCTTGGTGACGATCTACCAGATCGGGGGCCACAAAAAGGCTAAGAAGACCAAGCCAAAGCTGCAGGATGCGGTAAGCTATGTCTATGCCCCCCTCCCTGTACTCCCTGAGCTGGCGGCAGGCTCAGCTCGCTGTATAAGCCCCGTTGCCCAGCCCAGCCCGGGTTCTGCTGTGGATCCGGTGCAAAGGCGCGGGGAGATTGCACAGCGCGGTAATGAGGAGCAGAGCTCCATCTCTGCTTGTAGTAGCGGGGACGTAGCAGGAGGTGCATCAGCCGAGAGGCTGGACAGTGAGGGCGGCCTGGCGGCCAGCGTTCCGTCAGGCCACGATGCTGTGGTGCGCTCCTCAGTGGGAGGGGGGAGCGGCCCGGTGTCGGGGGCAGCTCCGGTAGCCTCGGCGCCTCTGAATGCTGTTGCCGCTGATCACTTAGTTGAGGAGCGGCGGCAGTGTGAGGGGGCTGTCGGGGCTGAGCGTTCCAGTCCTCCCACCAAAGTGCTATTCTGCGTTGGCGCCGCTGGTCAGGAAGATCCTGATGCTAAAGATCAGCGGCGCCTCACAGCGGCTAAAGATCAGCGGCGCATGACTACAAATTCAAAACAGCGGAAATTACCGACTGATGATGTGGAGGGCACACACAAGACCATTGGTGAGGTCGCCTCCAGTTCTATGGAGGTGACTGAGCCCCTTGTGCCTGATGCGGAGGTCAAAAGGTCATCCACCATTGTCACTGGTCCAGCAGGAATGAATGTGGTGGTGGGTGTGAATGAGGCCAATTCATTGTCTAGTGGTGTTGTTGCTGGTTGGGTGGAGGGTGAGATGGAGGTGGGTAATAGTGATTCTGTTGGGGCTGATGTAGTCACTGGTCCGGTTGCCCCCCCGGGGGTGGCAATGCCTGTCCAGAATTATGCCAGTGTCACCTCCGGGGCAAATAGGGCATCCTCCTCGTCTCCGGGCTTTGGGGACGGCATGTTGCAACGGCGCCTTCTGGAGGCTCTAAAGAAGGGGGAGAGATCACTAATGGTAGTGTTATGTTCTGCTACCAAAGCTAAGGAAAGAGAGGAGATCTGTCCCTACTATGAGACTCAGCTGAATCCCTACGATGTAACAGGGAACCTGATCCTGCGATCAGACCTGCTAAAGTCCTAAGCTAGTCTGTACGAAGACCTATAGATGTGGGGAGGGAATCCCTACAAGTACTAAGGACTGGGAGGAATATGGGACACCTCCTAACAGAAATAGTAGCAGACAGACGAACAAACAAAATAGATAGAACATAGAGGTCCGTAGACCAAGCAAACTAACAGAGTTAGATACAGAGCACAGGCTAGCTAGAAAGTAGATATACAATGAAGTCCAGCAAAGCCAGAAGGGCGGAGCAGGACTAAATAGGCCAACAAGGTCATGTGACCAGCAAAGGAAAAAAAACCTAACAGCAAGGTTCTAACAGTACCCCCCCTTCTAAGAGGATCCTCCGGATCCCCTAGGACCAGGCTTATCAGGAAATCTCCTGTGAAACGCTCTGATAAGTCTGGACGCGGAAACATCATCTGACCTCACCCAAGAGTTATCCTCGGGTCCGAAACCTTTCCAGGCCACAAGATACTGCAAACTACCTCTATACCGTCTAGAGTCAAGGATGCGAGAAATTTCATATTCCCCGTCCTCCACCACCGGAGGAACAGAGGCAGAGGCGTCACAATCCGACACAACAGCTTTTTTTAACAGAGAGACATGAAAGACCGGATTAATTCTCCAGGAGGTAGGAACCTCCAACCTAACAGCAGATTGGTTGACAACCTGAAGCACCTTAAAGGGCCCTACAAACTTGGGACCCAACTTCTTAGAAGGAATCCTCAACCGCAGATTCCTAGAGGACAACCAAACCATGTCACCAACAGCGAACAAAACCTCCTGTCGTTTCCTATCAAAGTAGTCTTTAGATTTTCTGTTGGCCTCCTGAAGATTACCACGCACATCCGTCCAAACTCTTTCCAAATCACCGGAAAAATTCTCCTCCTCAGGCACGGCAGATCCCAACTTGGAGAACGACCCAAACGACGGATGTCTCCCAGAACAACAAAAAAAAGGCGAACAACCAGCAGAAGAAGATGTATGATTGTTCAGAGCAAATTCGGCAAACATACCTTAGGCTCCAAGAAATGTGCTCCAGGACAGTTACTCACGTGCTGACGGAGCTCGGCCACCTCCAGAGAGAGTCCCTGCAGGCGATGAGCCAAATCCTGAACCGACACCATGATGGAACAGAAAAATCTTTCCTTAGAGAATTTGCTGGCTGGACTTACTGTTATGTTCTGCTACCAAAGCTAAGGAAAGAGAGGAGATCTGTCCCTACTATGAGACTCAGCTGAATCCCTACGATGTAACAGGGAACCTGATCCTGCGATCAGACCTGCTAAAGTCCTAAGCTAGTCTGTACGAAGACCTATAGATGTGGGGAGGGAATCCCTACAAGTACTAAGGACTGGGAGGAATATGGGACACCACCTAACAGAAATAGTAGCAGACAGACGAACAAACAAAATAGATAGAACATAGAGGTCCGTAGACCAAGCAAACTAACAGAGTTAGATACAGAGCACAGGCTAGCTAGAAAGTAGATATACAATGAAGTCCAGCAAAGCCAGAAGGGCGGAGCAGGACTAAATAGGCCAACAAGGTCATGTGACCAGCAAAGGAAAAAAAACCTAACAGCAAGGTTCTAACAGGTAGAGGGTCGAGAGGTTGATCTATCCTTCTGGATAGAGAGGCATGGCCTCGGGGCCTTCCGAGAGCAAAAAGGGGGGGATACAGTGTGGTCCCTCCCAACAGCCGGGCCAGGCAGTGTGCGTAGGAATGTGGTCCGTCTTCGGTGGAGGGGCAGTGATGCATGTCCTCCAAGGTCTAAAGTTGTGGAGCTCCTGCTGAGGATGGGCTTCAAGGCGATTGACACCTACGCCTTGATACATCCCTATTCCACACCTGAGTTTGATGTCAGCTTTGTTCGGCCGGAGGGGCTTGAGGTCTTCGGGACGAATTATGAGTTGGCAAAAAATGAGCCCAGCTGGCGAGACTTTGCCGTTCAGGCAGTGTCTCGCCAAAACCAGATCAAGAAAGTGACTGTGATGACTCGTAACGAGTCGCTTTCTTGTTATGACATCATGACATGGCTTGGTCGGTATGGAGAGGTGGTGGAGATGCCAAAGAAAAACCTCGACGAGTTTGGTATCTGGTCAGGGGCCTGGACGTTTATGGTAAAACTTAAGCGTTCAGGTGGCACTGTGCAGAAATGTGCGTTGTGTGGGGGTGACGGCCATCTTGCTGCCTCTTGTGTGGAGATTAGGTACCACCTTTGTGGTGAGTTAGGTCACCCATTCAGCCGTTGTCCTCGCTCCTTCGCTAATGCAGTCGAGACCCCGGTGGGAGAAAGCCGTGAGGCCGATTCTGCTGGGCAGGGGACTAGCAGGGGTGAGGGAGCTGAGGGGCCAGGGAAGAAAAGCAATAAAAAGACGCCTGCCCAGCTGAGGCGTCTAGACAAGCGCAGACAGGAGAGGGAGCGGGGCGAGCCCCAGACTACCGGGGCGGCAAGGTCCTTGGGGGGAGAGACTAGCCCAGAGTCCGGAGACGAGGACGAAAAAAGAAGGAAAAATGTGGGAATGGACACCTCTGTGTCATTAAAGAGGGGGAAGGATTCCTCCTCTGAGGCAGAGGATAAGGGGAGTGGGAAGAAGAAAGCCATCTAACTCAATCACCAATGATGGCGGTACCCACTCCGTTGTCGCTGGTGTCCATTAATGTCCCCAGCATTAAGTCAAATATGGCTAGATTTGCGGCCTTTGATTTTCTCAGCCGGGTTGAAGCTGACATTTTCTTTTTGCTTGAGATCAGGCTGCCAAATATGGCAGAGGTGTTTATAGCTAAGAGGGAGTGGAGACTCGGGCCCTCCTATTGGTCTCTTGCGGCCGAGCCGTATAGCGGAGTGGCGGTCCTTTTTACCGCACCGGTAGAATACCGGCGGGTTATTGAGTTAGAAATGGGGAGGTGCCTGATATTAGATGTGCTCATGAAGGGACAAGAGCTTCGGCTCATTAACATCTATGGTCCCCAATCTAAGTGGGACCAGAAGTGTCTCTTTATGAGGATCAAGCCCTACCTTTTTACGAGTCGGCAGGTCGTTTTTGGAGGGGACTTCAACACTGTCACAAGGCCCCGGGATAGAGGAGGTTCCAGAGACAAGCTGACTTATGATAGCGTCGCCCCTAATTGTATAGCTAGTGAGGCTCGCCTGGTGGATGTCCACATCCGGCACACCGCAGGCCACGAGGGGTTCACCTATCATAGAGGTAACTGTAGGTCCAGGATAGACAGGTTTTATTTAAAGGAGGAAGCCGTCTCTTCAGCAGTATCTGTTGTTGAGGTGGAGTTCTCCGATCACTGTTTGATTTTGTTTTCCCTGAATGTTACAGAGACCCCCCGGATGGGAAGAGGCTTTTGGAGGCTCAATTCGTCTCTCTTGGAAGAAGCGGAAATAAGACAGTCCTTTGAGGATTTTCTTCAGAGCCAGGTACCCTTACTGGATCTTTGTAGTAGTAAGTCAGAGTGGTGGGAGATGTTCAAGAAAAGGATGGCGAGATTCTTCCGCCAGCTCTCGAGCCTCAGGAGCCTGGACAGGTACCGCCTGTATCAGGGCCTGAGGAGGAAACTCGAGCATCTTGTCTCAACTGGAGGTAGCCGCGAGGAGATCTCCAGAGTGATATCTTTGCTAATGAGGTGTCAGTATGATAGACACGCATCTTTGGTTTTTGAGAGGGATTATGGAAAGTACCGCTCGCCCGACCCTTACAGAAACTGCAAGATGTCAGTGAATAGTAAAGTTGTTACAGAACTGGTTGACACTGCGGGGTCCCTGAAAAGATCCAGATCAGGGATCCTGGAGGTCATCAGATCTTTCTACTCGCACCTCTTAGGGAAGAGGGATCTGGATTGGGATGAGATGTCGGCTTTTCTGCCTGAAGCTGTCCTCGAACCAAGGGTAGACCCCTCTCTTGGCGTTTTGACAGAGATGATCAGGGAAGAGGAAGTTAAGTTGGCGATTGAAGGGCTTTCCCTAAAGAAATCTCCCGGTCCAGATGGCATAACATCTGAATTCTATAAGACCTTTAAGGACGCCTTGGTTCCCCTCTTGACTGAGGTATTCAATGAGTGTCTTTCCTCGGGCACTCTGCCAAAGTCAATGAGGAGGTCTGCCCTGATCATCTTGTCAAAGGGTAAGGACTCATCTTGCATTGAGAATTGGCATCCCATAGCGCTTCTCAATGCAGACAGGAAGGTTTTGGCAAAGGTGCTGTTTAATCGGCTGGTGAAATTTGCGCCCCGGCTCCTTTCGGGAGCCCAGCATTGCTCTGTTCCGGGCCGCAGTACGATTAGTGCTGCACTCTGTGTCCGAGAGGCGGTGGAGCAGGGTAGGGCTGGCCACTGGAAGGGGTACATGCTGTCATTGGACCAGGCAAAAGCGTTTGATCGGGTTAATCATGAGTACCTCTGGTCTGTCCTTCTGAGGTATAGCCTGCCGGGGGGGTTTGTTGATTGGCTTAAGACCTTGTATGCTGGGGCAGAGAGTTTCCCGCTTGTGAACGGTTGGATTGGCAGCTCTTTTGAGGTTCGGTGTGGTGTTCGCCAGGGTTGTTCCTTGAGCCCACTGCTGTACGTGTTTGCGATTGACCAGCTTCTTAGGAGGGTGGAGCGTGGACTGTTGGCTGGGATCGGGATGGACCAGGCAGCACCGGAAGCCACTCTGAGAGTGGTGGCGTATGCCGATGACATCACCATTTTTGTTTCCTCTGATGGGGAGGCAGAATGGCTGATGTCAGAGGTAAATCGCTACTCGGAGGCATCCGGGTCCAAGATCAACCGGGATAAGTGTGAGAGTCTCTGGCTGGGAGGAGGAGATCCTGGTTTTGATCTCCCGGACACCCTTCCAGGACACATAGTCTCTGCAAAAGGACTCGGGTCTACAGTTTGTTCTTCCAACTGTTATGGGGGAATAGACTGAACCTGGTTAAGAGGGAGGTTACTTACCATACGAGGAGACTAGGAGGGTTGGGTATGGTCAACCCTGTGGTATTCCTTGTGAATACCTTCGTTAAGATCAATATTGCAAACCTCTGGAAAGAGAGGGCTCCTCCGTGGGTATTCTCCTGTAAGGTATGGTTTCAGCCTTTCTTCCAGGAATGGCAGACAGAAGGGCAAGTGAAGGATCTACGCACACCGCATGGACATCTCCCGGCTTACGCTACCGTGGTTCTGAAGGTAATTCGCCGGTGAGGTCTGGGAATGTGGGAGGTCAGGACTCTGCCAAAGAAGCTCCTTGACAAAAGGGTTCTGTTGACCCATTTTCAGAGGCCTCTGGCGCTCAGGGATTGCCCAAGTCGGGATCTTGGGGTGGGTCTGCATCTTTTGAATTCTATCAGGATCCCCTCGAAGGTTTGGGACTTGGCTTGGCACTGCTTCCATGGGAAACTGTGTGTGAGGGACAATCTGAAGTGTAGGAGCTCTGAGGACAGGAACTGTCCTCGGGAGCATTGTGGTACCATGCTTGAAAGCATGGACCACTTCCTGCTTCGTTGTCCCTTTAACACAGAGGTGTACAACAGGGTGGGCGCCTCCATTAGCTGGCCGGTCTCTCTTATGCGGAATGGGCCTATGGAGCATTCGAGGACCTGGGTGGTCGGGACCGCTGCACCTTATTTCTAGTTAGCGCAGTGGTTAGGTATCACACATGGAACGCACGGTGCTTAGTATCGACGCAACGGAAAATCCTCCCAGTGGACGATGTGTTTAGGACCATACTCGGTGACCTGGTGAAGGTGCGTTCTCTGGAGTATGAGAGACTGGGTACACGAAGGGCTGCCTTCCTCTGGAGGGGCTTTTCTTTTAGTGTGCCCTAGTCTGCTCATCTCCTCTCCTGGTGGTGGGCTGCTGCTGACACCATAGATTTTTGTTTTGTTTTGATCAGTAGACAGTGATGTAGGGCTGCAGGCGCCGAACTTGGGCTTTGTCAGCTGTGGTTATTGTATTGTTTGTTATTGTATTGTTTGTTTCTGTATATATTGTATATATGGGTTTGGGTGTAGGTGTTAGGTTGGGTGGTGGGAAAAGGGGGAGGTGGGTTCATCTTGAGGGACACTGGTTATTTGGGTGAAAAACTGGCACTGCCTGATCTGTCCTATGGACGTTCGCAGGACCAGCTCTCAGGTCAGTGCCGGGGTTGGGAATGGTGGGCTTGAGTGTGGGGTGTTTTGTTTTGTCTTGTATATATTTGTATAGTTAGTATTTATTTTATATTAATTAAAAAAAAAAGTTTCTATATATTTGTCAGCTAATGTTTATTTTATTTATGTTTATTTTATTTATTGTTTGTGGTTATTATTTTCTTTGGTAACCGGACCAGAAGTCTGTTATATGAGTAGTTATTATTGTGTATATATGTATAATATGTGTGTGAGGAGAGAGGGAGCGGCTGGACCAGTTCATTACATTGTTTATTTTCTGGTTATTAATTTTGTTATGTTTCTGTTATTATTATTGTTATGTTTTTCATTTTTATAATAAAAGATCTACAGGATGTAACTCAGGATCAGTAATGTAATGTATGTACAGAGTGACTGCACCAGCAGAATAGTGAGTGCAGCTCTGGAGTATAATACAGGATGTAACTCAGGATCAGTAATGTAATGTATGTACACAGTGACTGCACCAGCAGAATAGTGAGTGCAGCTCTGGAGTATAATACAGGAGGTAACTCAGGATCAGTGCAGGATCAGTATTGTAATGTATGTACACAGTGACTCCACCAGCAGAATAGTGAGTGCAGCTCTGGAGTATAATACAGGGTGTAACTCAGGATCAGTAATGTAATGTATGTACACAGTGACTGCACCAGCAGAACAGTGAGTGCAGCTCTGGGGTATAATACAGGATGTAACTCAGGATCAGTACAGGATCAGTAATGTAATGTATGTACACAATGACTGCACCAGCAGAATAGTGAGTGCAGCTCTGGAGTATAATACAGGATGTAACTCAGGATCAGTAATGTAATGTATGTACACAGTGACTGCAACAGCAGAATAGTGAGTGCAGCTCTGGAGTATAATACAGGAGGTAACTCAGGATCAGTGCAGGATCAGTAATGTAATGTATGTACACAGTGACTCCACCAGCAGAATAGTGAGTGCAGCTCTGGAGTATAATACAGGATGTAACTCAGGATCAGTAATGTAATGTATGTACACAGTGACTGCACCAGCAGAACAGTGAGTGCAGCTCTGGAGTATAATACAGGATGTAACTCAGGATCAGTAATGTAATGTATGTACACAGTGACTGCACCAGCAGAATAGTGAGTGCAGCTCTGGAGTATAATACAGGATGTAACTCAGGATGAGTACAGGATCAGTAATGTAATGTATGTACACAGTGACTGCACCAGCAGAATAGTGAGTGCAGCTCTGGAGTATAATACAGGATGTAACTCAGGATCAGTAATGTAATGTATGTACACAGTGACTGCACCAGCAGAATAGTGAGTGCAGCTCTGGAGTATAATACAGTAGGTAACTCAGGATCAGTACAGGATCAGTAATGTAATGTATGTACACAGTGACTGCACCAGCAGAATAGGGAGTGCAGCTCTGGAGTATAATACAGGATGTAACTCAGGATCAGTAATGTAATGTATGTACACAGTGACTCCAACAGCAGAATAGTGCGTGCAGCTCTGGAGTATAATACAGGATGTAACTCAGGATCAGTACAGGATCAGTAATGTAATTTATGTACACAGTGACTCCACCAGCAGAATAGTGAGTGCAGCTCTTGAGTATAATACAGGAAGTAACTCAGGATCAGTAATGTAATTTATGTACACAGTGACTGCACCAGCAGAATAGTGAGTGCAGCTCTGGAGTATAATACAGGATGTAACTCAAGATCAGTAATGTAATGTATGTACACAGTGACTGCACCAGCAGAATAGTGAGTGCAGCTCTGGAGTATAATACAGGAGGTAACTCAGGATCAGTACAGGATCAGTAATGTAATGTATGTACACAGTGACTGCACCAGCAGAATAGTGAGTGCAGCTCTGGAGTATAATACAGGATGTAACTCAGGATCAGTAATGTAATGTATGTACACAGTGACTGCACCAGCAGAATAGTGAGTGCAGCTCTGGGGTATAATACAGGAGTTAACTCAGGATCAGTAATGTAATGTACGTACACAGTGACTGCACCAGCAGAATAGTGAGTGCAGCTCTGGAGTATAATACAGGATGTAACTCAGGATCAGTACAGGATCAGTAATGTAATGTATGTACACAGTGACTGCACCAGCAGATTAGTGAGTGCAGCTCTGATCAGCTGCTAGTCAGTGTGCTGATTACGGGTGTGGTGGCTGCAGATCCTGCTGTGAGCTCCTGATCTCTGAGAAACCAACACCTCTCCACCTGGGGACCTGCTTTCTCTCTTTCCCAGGGAGGGAGCGGGTTTCTGGGATGAGTGATGGAGCCAAGTCCCAGGCTTCTGCTTCCCGAACCAGGCCGGCGGGGGGCAGAAGAAACCAGCAACCGGCCTGCATATCAGAGGACTCGGGGGTGAGACGCTGCACCAGGAGTCGCAGCAATGTGGCTCCTACTCCTCCCGGGATTGTGGAGACCCCTAGAAGCCGCAAGGCTTCCAGCATGGAGGAAAAGCCTGACAGCGGCGTGCAAGATGGCGCTCCTTCCGGAGGAAAGCTGAGTGCTCACGGAGGTGAGGCCGACCTCCCTGAGGGGGAATGGGCGCTGCAGGGACCCCGGGAGTCTGTGTCCACCTATGCCTCCCGGGTCATGATCCGCCTCCGTGAGTATGAAGATGCCAGTAAGCTCATCAGGAGGCTCCGGGAGGAGCTGCGCTGCACAAGCGCCAAAGCTGCGGGGGCCTCCAAACCAAAGAAGGCAAAACTCCAAGCCGAGGTAAAAAGACTGAGCAGTGAAATTCAACGCCTGGAACTTAGGAAAGCCACCATCAGAGAGCAGAGTGGTCCTTTCAAAGAAAAGCTAATAAATGAAGACCGCTTTAGAGAAATGGCTGATACCAGAGAGCAAAGGCAGATAGGGCTGCAGCCTGAGAGCCAGGTGGATGATGAGAGTGATGATGACCAGCAGCAAGCCCCACCTGGCAGCCTGCAAAGTCACCCGCAGGCCACGTGCAGCGAGCTCCCTGCAGGACAGGCGCAGTGACATCCGGTCGCAGTTCTGCCGGCTCTGGGGAGGACAGTGACAGCAGCGGCCAGGGAGGGGCGCTAATGGCGGAGATTAAGCTCCTGGAGTCCCCAGTGTGCCTCCAAAACTTCCATCTTGGTGACGATCTACCAGAAGAGGCACCTGGGGGCCACAAAAAGGCAAAGAAGACCAAGCCAAAGCTGCAGGAAGCGGTAAGATACGTATATGCCCCCCTCCCTGTACCCCCTGAGTCGGCGGCAGGCTCAGCTCGCTGTATAAGCCCCGTTGCCCAGCCCAGCCCGGGTTCTGCTGTGGATCCGGTGCAAAGGCGCGGGGAGATTACAGAGCGCGGTAGTGAGGCGCAGAGCTCCGTCTCTGCTTGTAGTAGTGGGGACGTAGCAGGAGGTGCATCAGCCGAGAGGCTGGACAGTGAGGGCGGCCCGGCGGCGGGCGTTCCATCAGGCCACGATGCTGTGGTGCGCTCCTCAGTGGGAGGGGGGAGCAGCCCGGTGTCGGGGGCAGCTCCGGTAGCCTCCGCGCCTCTGAATGCTGTTGCCGCTGATCACTTAGTTGAGAAGCGGCGGCAGTGTGAGGGGGCAGTTGGGGCTGAGCGTTCCGGTCCTCCCACGAAAGTGCTATTTTGTGTTGGCGTCGCTGGTCCGGAAGATCCTGATGCTAAAGATCAGCGGCGCCTAACTGCAGCTAGAGATCAGCGGCACATTATACCAAATGCCAAACAGCGGAAATTACCGACCGATGATGTGGAGGGCACACATAAGACCGAGGGTGAGGTCGCCTCCAGTTCTATGGAGGTGACTGAGCCCCTTGTGCCTGATGCGGAGGTCAAAAGGTCATCCACCATTGTTACTGGTCCAGCAGGAATGAATGTGGTGGTGGGGGTGAATGAGGCTAATTCATTGTCTAGTGGTGTGGTTGCTGGTTTGGTGGAGGGTGAGATGGAGGTGGGTAATGGTGATACTGTTGGGGCTGATGTGGTCACTGGTCCGGTTGCCCCCCCGGGGGTGGCAACACCTGTCCAGACTTATGCCAGTGTCACCTCCGGGGCAAATAGGGCATCCTCCTCGTCTCCGGGCTTTGGGGACGGCATGTTGCAACGGCGCCTTCTGGAGGCTCTAAAGAAGGGGGAGAGATCACTAATGGTAGAGGGTCGAGAGGTTGATCTATCCTTCTGGATAGAGAGGCATGGCCTCGGGGCCTTCCGAGAGCAAAAAGGGGGAGATACAGTGTGGTCCCTCCCAACAGCCGGGCCAGGCAGTGTGCGTAGGAATGTGGTCCGTCTTCGGTGGAGGGGCAGTGATGCATGTCCGCCAAGGTCTAAAGTTGTGGAGCTCCTGCTGAGGATGGGCTTCAAGGCGATTGACATCTACGCCTTGATACATCCCTATTCCACGCCTGAGTTTGATGTCAGCTTTGTTCGGCCGGAGGGGCTTGAGCTCTTCTGGGCGAATTATGAGTTGGCAAAAAATGAGCCCGGCTGGCGAGACTTTGCCGTTCAGGCAGTGTCTCGCCAAAACCAGATCAAGAAAGTGACCGTGATGACTCGCAACGAGTCGCTTTCTTGCTATGACATCATGACGTGGCTTGGTCGGTATGGAGAGGTGGTGGAGATGCCAAAGAAAAACCGCGACGAGTTTGGTATCTGGTCAGGGGCCTGGACGTTTATGGTAAAACTTAAGCGTTCAGGTGGTACGGTTGCCCACATTCCATCGTCTGCCTTCCTGGGTAGGGATCGTATCCTGGATTTCTACCAGGGGCAACCGAAGCTCTGTCACAGGTGCGGCGACCCCACACACTTCAGTGCAAACTGCACCGTGCAGAAATGCGCGTTGTGTGGGGGTGTCGGCCATCTTGCCGCCTCTTGTGTGGAGATTAGGTGCCACCTGTGTGGTGAGTTAGGCCACCCATTCAGCCGTTGTCCTCGTTCCTTTGCTAATGCAGTCGAGACCCCGGAAGGAGTAAGCCGTGAGGCCGATTCTGCTGGAGAGGGGACTAGCAGGGGTGGGGGAGCTGAGGGGCCAGGGAAGAAAAGCAATAAAAAGACGCCTGCCCAGCTGAGGCGTCTAGACAAGCGCAGACAGGAGAGGGAGCGGGGAGAGCCCCAGACTACCGGGGCAGCCCCTGTCCTGGATGCCAGTGTTGCTGCTGAGGCCCCGAGGGATGATGAGTTGGATGAGGAGGTCAGGAGGATCCACAGGGAGGAAACTGCCTCTGCTTCAGAATCCTCCCATTATGAAAGTATGGATGAGGATAATAAGCGGTGTCTAGAGCACAAGCGTAAGCTCGGCACCAAAAAGAAGAGAAAGAAGGGAGATAAAACATCTTCTCCCGCTCTGACCAAGGTACCTAAGGAAGGTAAAACCGACTCCCCTCTAGTTGGTCTTTCTAACCGGTTTCAAGCCCTTGATAACATCTCTTCCTCTGAGGAGGAGGCTGAGGGTGAGGTTCCGGCTTCAGCGGAGCTTACAGGGGGCGCCGAGTCTCCTTCTCCTGGGGATGCAAGGTCCTTGGGGGGAGGGACTGGCCCAGAGTCCGGAGACGAGGACGAAAAAAGAAGGAAAAATGTGGGAATGGACACCTCTGTGTCATTAAAGAGGGGGAAGGATTCCTCCTCTGAGGCAGAGGATAAGGGGAGTGGGAAGAAGAAAGCCATCTAACTCAATCACCAATGATGGCGGTACCCACTCCGTTGACGCTGGCGTCCATTAATGTCGCCAGCATTAAGTCAAACATGGCTAGATTTGCGGCCTTTGATTTTCTCAGCCGGGTTGAAGCTGACATTTTCTTTTTGCAAGAGACCAGGCTGCCAAATATGGCAGAGGTGTTTATAGCTAAGAGGGAGTGGAGACTCGGGCCCTCCTATTGGTCTCTTGCGGCCGAGACGTATAGCGGAGTGGCGGTCCTTTTTACCGCACCGGTAGAATGCCGACGGGTTATTGAGTTAGAAATGGGGAGGTGCCTGATATTAGATGTCCTCATGAAGGGACAAGAGCTTCGGCTCATTAACATCTATGGTCCCCAAACTAAATGGGACCGGAAGTGTCTCTTTATGAGGATCAAGCCCTACCTTTTTACGAGTCGGCAGGTCGTCTTTGGAGGGGACTTCAACACTGTCACGAGGCCCCGGGATAGAGGAGGTTCCAGAGACAAGTTGACTTATGATAGCGTCGCCCTTAATAGTATAGCTAGTGAGGCTCGCCTGGTGGATGTCCACATCCGGCACACCGCAGGCCACGAGGGGTTCACCTATCATAGAGGTAACTGTAGGTCCAGGGTAGACAGGTTTTATTTAAAGGAGGAAGCCGTCTCTTCAGCAGTATCTGTTGTTGAGGTGGAGTTCTCCGATCACTGTTTGATTTTGTTTTCCTGAATGTTACAGAGACCCCCCGGATGGGAAGAGGCTTTTGGAGGCTCAATTCGTCTCTCTTGGAAGAAGCGGAGATAAGACAGTCCTTTGAGGATTTTCTTCAGAGCCAGGTACCCTTACTGGATCTTTGTAGTAGTAAGTCAGAGTGGTGGGAGATGTTTAAGAAAAGGGTGGCGAGATTCTTCCGCCAGCTCTCGAGCCTCAGGAGCCTGGACAGGTACCGCCAGTATCAGAGCCTGAGGAGGAAACTCGAGCATCTTGTCTCAACTGGAGGTAGCCGCGAGGAGATCTCCAGAGTGAAATCTTTGCTAATGAGGTGTCAGTATGATAGACACGCATCTTTGGTTTTTGAGAGGGATTACGGGAAGTACCGCTCGCCCGACCCTTATAGAAACTGCAAGATGTCAGTGAATAGTAAAGTTGTTACAGGACTGGTTGACACTGCGGGGTCCCTGAAAAGATCCAGATCAGGGATCCTGGAGGTCATCAGATCCTTCTACTCGCACCTCTTGGGGAAGAGGGATCTGGATTGGGATGAGATGTCGGCTTTTCTGGCTGAAGCCGTCCCCGAACCAGGGGTAGACCCCTCTCTTGGCGTTTTGACAGAGATGATCAGGGAAGAGGAAGTTAAGTTGGCGATTGAAGGTCTTGCCCTGAAGAAATCTCCCGGTCCGGATGGCTTAACATCTGAATTCTATAAGACCTTTAAGGACGCCTTGGTTCCCCTCTTGACTGAGGTATTCAATGAGTGTCTTTCCTCGGGCACTCTGCCAAAGTCAATGAGGAGGTCTGCCCTGATCATCTTGTCAAAGGGTAAGGACCCATCTTGTATTGAGAATTGGCGTCCCATAGCGCTTCTCAATGCAGACAGGAAGGTTTTGGCAAAGGTGCTGTTTAATCGGCTGGTGAAATTTGCACCCAAGCTCCTTTCGGGGGCCCAGCATTGCTCTGTTCCGGGCCGCAGTACAATTAGTGCTGTACTCTGTGTCCGAGAGGCGGTGGAGCAGGGTAGGGCTGGCCACTGGAAGGGGTACATGCTGTCATTGGACCAGGCAAAAGCGTTTGATCGGGTTAATCATGAGTACCTCTGGTCTGTCCTTCTGAGGTATGGCCTGCCGGGGGGGTTTGTTGATTGGCTTAAGACCTTGTACTCTGGGGCAGAGAGTTTCCCGCTTGTGAACGGTTGGATTGGCAGCTCTTTTGAGGTTGGGTGTGGTGTTCGCCAGGGTTGTCCCTTGAGCCCACTACTGTACGTGTTTGCGATTGACCCACTTCTTAGGAGGGTGGAGCGTGGACCGTTGGCTGGGATCGGGATGGACCGGGCAGCACCGGAAGCCACTCTGAGAGTGGTGGCGTATGCCGATGACGTCACCGTTTTTGTTTCCTCTGATGGGGAGGCAGAATGGCTGATGTCAGAGGTAAATCGCTGGCTGGGAGGAGGAGATCCTGGTTTTAATCTCCCGGACACCCTTCCAGAACCCAAAGTCTCTGCAAAAGTTCTTGGCATCGAATTTGGCCAGGGGGATTACCCCAAACAAAATTGGGACAGCAGGCTAGAGATCGCCACTCAGAAGGTGAACCAATGGAAGGGTTGGTCTTTGACCCTAAGGGAAAGGGTAAACCTGATCAAAACTTACCTGCTCCCTTTGCTGATCTATCTGGGCAGTGTGTGCATCTTGCCAGAGCCTCTCTGGACTCGGGTCTACAGTTTGTTCTTTCAACTGTTATGGGGGAATAGACTGAACCTGGTCAAGAGGGAGGTTACTTACCGTACGAGGAGACTAGGAGTGTTGGGTATGGTCAACCCTGTGGTATTCCTTGTGAATACCTTCATTAAGATCAATATTGCAAACCTCTGGAAAGAGAGGGCTCCTCCGTGGGTATTCTCCTGTAAGGGATGGTTTCAGCCTTTCTTCCAGGAATGGGAGACAGGAGGGCAAGTGAAGGATCTCCGCACACCGCATGGACATCTCCCGGCTTACGCTACCGTGGTTCTGAAGGTAATTCGCCGGTGAGGTCTGGGAATGTGGGAGGTCAGGACTCTGCCAAGGAAGCTCCTTGACAAAAGGGTTCTGTTGACCCATTTTCAGAGGCCTCTGGCGCTCAGGGATTGCCCAAGTCGGGATCTTGGGGTGGGTCTGCATCTTTTGAATTCTATCAGGATCCCCTCGAAGGTTTGGGACTTGGCTTGGCGCTGCTTCCATGGGAAACTGTGTGTGAGGGACAATCTGAAGTGTAGGAGCTCTGAGGACAGGAACTGTCCTCGGGAGCATTGTGGTACCATGCTTGAAAGCATGGACCACTTCCTGCTTCGTTGTCCCTTTAACACAGAGGTGTACAACAGGGTGGGCGCCTCCATTGGCTGGCCCCGGCTGGCCGGTCTCTCTTATGCGGAATGGGCCTATGGAGCATTCGGGGACCTGTGTGGTCGGGACCGCTGCACCTTATTTCTAGTTAGCGCAGTGGTTAGGTATCACACGTGGAACGCACGGTGCTTAGTATCGACGCAGCGGAAAATCCTCCCAGTGGACGATGTGTTTAGGACCATACTCGGTGACCTGGTGAAGGTGCGTTCTCTGGAGTATGAGAGACTGGGTACACGGAGGGCCGCTCTCCTCTGGAGGGGCTTTTCTTTTAGTGTGCCCTAGTCTGCTCATCTCCTGTCCTGGTGGTGGGCTGCTGCTGACACCATAGATTTTTGATTTATTGATCAGTAGACAGTGATGTAGGGCTGCAGGCGCCGAACTTGGGCTTTGTCAGTTGTGGTTATTGTATTGTTTGTTTCTGTATATATTGTATATATGGGTTTGGGTGTAGGTGTTAGGTTGGGTGGAGGGAAAAGGGGGGAGGTGGGTTCATCTTGTGGGACACTGGTTATTTGGGTGAAAAACTGGCACTGCCTGATCTGGCCTATGGACGTTGGACTGAGGCATGAGACACAGGACCAGCTCTCAGGTCAGTGCCGGGGAGGGACTGGTGGGCTTGAGTGTGGGGGGTTTTGTTTTGTCTTGTATATATTTGTATAGTTAGTATTTATTTTATTTTATTTATTTAAAAAAAAAAAAAAAAAGAATGTATATATTAGTTTGTATATAATTTGTCGGTTATTGTTTATTATATTGTTATTATTTGTTTGGTAACCGGACCAGATGTCATGGTGTAGGTAGTTATTATTGTGTATATATGTATAATATGTGTGTGAGGAGAGAGGGAGCGGCTGGACCAGTTTCATTACATTGTTTATTTTCTGGTTATTAATTTTGTTATGTTTCTGTTATTATTATTGTTATGTTTTTTATTTTTATAATAAAAGATCTACAGGATGTAACTCAGGATCAGTAATGTAATGTATGTACACAGTGACTGCACCAGCAGAATAGTGAGTGCAGCTCTGGGGTATAATACAGGATGTAACTCAGGATCAGTGCAGGATCAGTAATGTAATGTATGTACACAGTGACTCCACCAGCAGAATAGTGAGTGCAGCTCTGGAGTATAATACAGGATGTAACTCAGGATCAGTAATGTAATGTATGTACACATTGACTGCACCAGCAGAATAGTGAGTGCAGCTCTGGAGTATAATACAGGAGGTAACTCAGGATCAGTAATGTAATGTATGTACACATTGACTGCACCAGCAGAATAGTGAGTGCAGCTCTGGGGTATAATACAGGATGTAACTCAGGATCAGTGCAGGATCAGTAATGTAATGTATGTACACAGTGACTCCACCAGCAGAATAGTGAGTGCAGCTCTGCAGTATAATACAGGATGTAACTCAGGATCAGTAATGTAATGTATGTACACAGTGACTGCACCAGCAGAATAGTGAGTGCAGCTCTGGAGTATAATACAGGATGTAACTCAGGATCAGTAATGTAATGTATGTACACAGTGACTGCACCAGCAGAATAGTGAGTGCAGCTCTGGGGTATAATACAGGATGTAACTCAGGATCAGTGCAGGATCAGTAATGTAATGTATGTACACAGTGACTCCACCAGCAGAATAGTGAGTGCAGCTCTGCAGTATAATACAGGATGTAACTCAGGATCAGTAATGTAATGTATGTACACAGTGACTGCACCAGCAGAACAGTGAGTGCAGCTCTGGAGTATAATACAGGATGTAACTCAGGATCAGTAATGTAATGTATGTACACAGTGACTGCACCAGCAGAATAGTGAGTGCAGCTCTGGAGTATAATACAGGATGTAACTCAGGATCAGTACAGGATCAGTAATGTAATGTATGTACACAGTGACTGCACCAGCAGAATAGTGAGCGCAGCTCTGGGGTATAATACAGGATGTAACTCAGGATCAGTACAGGATCAGTAATGTAATGTATGTACACAGTGACTGCACCAGCAGAATAGTGAGTGCAGCTCTGAAGTATAATACAGGAGGTAACTCAGGATCAGTACAGGATCAGTAATGTAATGTATGTACACAGTGACTCCACCAGCAGAATAGTGAGTGCAGCTCTGGAGTATAATACAGGATGTAACTCAGGATCAGTAATGTAATGTATGTACACAGTGACTGCACCAGCAGAACAGTGAGTGCAGCTCTGGAGTATAATACAGGATGTAACTCAGGATCAGTAATGTAATGTATGTACACAGTGACTGCACCAGCAGAATAGTGAGTGCAGCTCTGGGGTATAATACAGGAGGTAACTCAGGATCAGTACAGGATCAGTAATGTAGTGTACGTACACAGTGACTGCACCAGCAGAATAGTGAGTGCAGCTCTGGAGTATAATACAGGATGTAACTCAGGATCAGTAATGTAATGTATGTACACAGTGACTGCACCAGCAGAATAGTGAATGCAGCTCTGGAGTATAATATAGGATGTAACTCAGGATCAGTACAGGATCAGTAATGTAATGTATGTACACAGTGACTGTAAGAGCAGAATAGTGAGTGCAGCTCTGGGGTATAATAGAGGATGTAACTCAAGATCAGTACAGGATCAGTAATGTAATGTATGTACACAGTGACTGCACCAGCAGAATAGTGAATGCAGCTCTGGAGTATAATACAGGATGTAACTCAGGATCAGTAATGTAATGTATGTACACAGTGACTGCACCAGCAGAATAGTGAATGCAGCTCTGGAGTATAATACAGGATGTAACTCAGGATCAGTAATGTAATGTATGTACACAGTGACTGCACCAGCAGAATAGTGAGTGCAGCTCTGGGGTATAATACAGGATGTAACTCAGGATCAGTAATGTAATGTATGTACACAGTGACTGCACCAGCAGAATAGTGAGTGCAGCTCTGGAGTATAATACAGGATGTAACTCAGGATCAGTAATGTAATGTATGTACACAGTGACTGCACCAGCAGAATAGTGAGCGCAGCTCTGGAGTATAATACAGGATGTAACTCAGGATCAGTAATGTAATGTATGTACACAGTGACTGCACCAGCAGAATAGTGAGTGCAGCTGTGGAGTATAATACAGGATGTAACTCAGGATCAGTCATGTAATGTATGTACACAATGACTGCACCAGCAGAATAGTGAGTGCAGCTCTGGAGTATAATACAGGATGTAACTCAGGATCAGTACATGATAATAGCTGTATGAGGTGTGTTGTAATATTATTACACATTCTCTTTATGGAGGTGTTTTTCACTTTTTCCTCAGTTAATATAGCATAATTCCATTGAGTAGACATTATACTGTCACACATGGCTCCCATATTAGTACTGCTATGTGAGGTCAGTCATGAGACTTGTGTATCAGTCGTTGTGACTGACGTCTCTCGTGGGTCCTGTGTCCGCTCCGCCATCTCTGCCCCTCAGCGCTGCTCTGCTGCCACCTATTCCTGCGCTGAGGTGAATCCAGATAACTCCGCCCCCTTCTTTCTCATGGTTTTCTGCACAGCTTAGATCGGACGAAAATCATTTGCATAACCCCACCCCCTACCTGTGGCTTAGTCTGAGCGGCTCTATAGGCTGCATGGGAAGAACATTGCCCCGCCCCCTCATTCCTCCCGCGCTTTCTCCTCAGAGAGGTCGCCTGCTCTGTCTGGAGCTTCTCTCCTCACCCTGCGACACCTCTGCAGGTAAATGGGGGCTGTTATTAACCCTGCGTGTCCTATAGAGAGAACTCAACATTTAACAATATCAACAAGAAGAAATTAATAAAAAATATTACTGGTTTTGTGTGGGAATCTGATCTGGGTAGATGTGTAATAGTGTGAACATGGCGGCACCTGCGGCCCATCACGACAAGTCACCACAGAGGTACGCGAGCCTGAAGGGTCATGTTCTCCCTCTAAATCGACCTCAGGGTTTTAGGTCATTGTCTTTAATGAAGTAAAAATGTTGCAAAAATCATAAAATAGGCGCAAGTAGGACGATTAATGTGATAAAACGCACAGTTATACCAATAGAAGACTTTTTGTATTAATATATTTGTAGATATTAAGGCTACTTAACCCCTTCCTGCTTCAGCAAATTTTTCCATTTTTGCACTTCCACCCCCCCTCCCCCTTCATCCATTTTTATGTCTAAGGTTGGCGACATTACACTGAGTGAAATGATACCTTGGTTGATGAAATCCGTCCTGTGGTTCTTCTGTAATCTTTATTTTCAGTTCTGCCATAATGATATGCTCGTGCTCTGGTGCTCTCATTATGTATTCATGTATTCCTATCTCTGGCCTCTGACAGGTCACTATGCTTTCAGTCACCTGCCTACTGTTTTAAATACTGACTGTGTAATTTCTGTTCAAAACTGAAAGTTTACATCCCACAATATGGCCGCCGCGGCCAGCGCATGCGCCGTAGCATCTAATGGTTGCTGATAAATGCTACTGCGCACGCGTGGGCGCCATTTTACTAGAGGAAAAAGAAACTTGTCTGCAGCAATATGGCCCTCACTGCCCACGCTTGCACAGTAGCATTTCTCGGTTGCTGAGAGATGCTACTGCGCATGAGCGGCGCCATATTGTTGCACCCAAATTATTTTTCCCGAAGCAAAATGGTGCGTGCGCAGTAGCATCTCTCGCCAACCAAAAGATGCTACTGCGCTAGCGCGGGCCGCGGCGGCCATATTGTGGGATGTAAATTTTCAGTTTTGAACAGAAATGACACAGGCAGTATTTAAAACAGTAGGCAGGTGACTGAAAGCACACAGGCACAGATGGGAATACATGAATACATAATGAGAGCACCAGAGCATGAGCATATCATTATGGCAGAACTGAAAATAAAGATTGTAAAAGAACCACAGGACGGATTTCATCATCAAAGGTATCATTTTACCCAGTGTAATGGCGCCCACCTGACAGTGTATGTAGTTTACTAAGCACAATCCTGCTGACAGGTGCGCTTTAAATCATTTTATTATTTTGTATTTGTTTTTTTTATCATTGATTTAGTGGTTAAAGAAATTTTTAAATTAAAAATCCAAAATGTATTTGAGTCCCCAATTTCTGAAACTTGAAACCTATTTATTTTTCCTTCCATGGAGCTGGGTGAGAGCTTGCTGTTTGCGCACTGAGCTATTGTAGTTATTAATGATACCATTTTGGGGTCCATATGGAATTTTAATTGTTTTTTATTGCATTTTTTTATTGCATAAACCGCAGCAATGTTAGCAAAACAAACACGGCCTTCCTTGCCTAACAGGAAAAATAAAACATAACGTATGGCACAGTCCTTGTTGCTACAGGTAACCTCCCGCTTCAGGAACAAAAACAACCCAAGGTTTAGCACAGCTCCAGTGCTTGTGTAGCGCCCCGAGGGTTCGGTTGCTACAGGGGTATTGCACCTCAACCAGAGGTGCGATATTCCACTCCCAGGTAAGGATGGAGTGTGGACCAGGGCTCAGCTGCATACACACACACACACTCACCCCATTTCCAGGGGACAGCTCGATGGTGCTCCCATTTATGCAGGCACAACTGACCATGTCCCTGGCTGGAGTGGGGAGGGGGGAGAGAACCCAGTGATGTAGGAGCAGAGGGGACGGTTTCTGGAGCATAGTAAGGAGCTCATTGGGTGCAGGTCACCTGAGCTCAGACACAGAGAAGCAGATAAAAGGTGGGAGCCATCTTGGTCAGAAGAAGAAGTCCAGTCAGAGCAGGAGGGAGAGGAGAGAGAGCTAACAGGGAGCCGAGGCTCAGCCTGAGCTCAGCTCCACGAGGCAGGCCTAGAGAGAAGGCCGGGGCCAGAGAGAAGAAGAAGGAGAAGGAAGGAAGGAGAGACAGAGGAGTAGAAAGGCTCCAGACACAAGAAGGCAGAAGGGACCCTAAGAGAGCAGAACGGACAGCAACCGTTGCAAACCCACGTTATATCGGGTGAAGGGCCAGGCTGTGGAAGGGTACCGGATTCCCAAGTTGGTGGAGGTAAATCATCCCTCAGCCAAGAACCGGAGGTCGTGATCATTTATTGGTGCGACCCCCCGCCAAACCTGCTAGGAAGGCACCATATAGGATAGCGGGAAGCAGAGGCCAATGCTTGCCCGACACGGTCCGCGGTAGCTGGACAGAAGTTTGGTCACTGGTGGGGCACGAGAGGCCAGAGAAAGGACAGAAGGGGGTCCTGTGCCATACTCCTGAATTGTCTGGGGGTTGACCGAGCTCGTCACCTGGTGGACGCAGCACGGCTTGGGCAGTCATTGCTGACAGAAGTGACATGGATAACAACTGTGAGTAAAAACCCTGGACTGCACCATTGGACTCAGTGTGATCTTTTCTGCGCCTGCACCATCACCCCCAGCATCCACCTACACTGCCCTGAGGCTACACTCTTCCCGTGGGGAGTTATCCTATCCCTGTGCTGCACACCAACACCAGCCTCAGCGGTCTGCCTTGCAGCGGCGGTTATCTCTGACCGCAATCCACGGGTGGCGTAGTCGGACATTCAAAACACTGATAAATAGACTGCCACAATTTGGTCTGACCACCCTGAGCCACGGGATCGGGCTGCCACTACTACCCCCATCAGCACCGTACACCAGAAGACCCGGTTCCGGGTACCCCACGGCCCAGGGGGCGAGTCACTTGTGCCTCCAGACCCTCCCCACATCAAATGCTCTGAAAGGCTGTGATTTTATCCTCTGAATTCCTCCCTTTCTACAGGTGTTTAATCACCCTAGCACTAAGATGGCTGATTAACCCACTTGTGTGCTGGAACCTTTTTCCTATGTCTAATTAAACTGCCACTATTATTTTCAGTGCTACATATCTCCCCTCCAGTACTTTACCAATGACTTTGTCACAATGTATATACTGTATAATTGTGTGTGTATGTATGTATATAAATATGGCAGTCATGGCCAAAATTGTTGGCACCCTTGAAATTGTCCCAGACAATTATTGCAATTGCACATGTTTTGTTATAGTTATGTTTATTTCCTTTGTATGTTTTGGAACAACACAAAAAAACAGAGAAAAAAAGACAAATTGGACATAATTTCACACAAAACTCCCAAAATGGTCCAGACAAATTTGTTGGCACCCTCCGCTTAATATTTGGTTGCACACCCTTTGGAATAAATAAGTGCAATGAATCGCTTCCTATAACCATCAACAAGCTTCTTCCATCTCAGATGGAATTTTGGGCCACTCTTCTTTTGCAAACCCCTCCAGGTCTCTCATATTTGAAGGTGCCTTCTCCCAACAGCAATTTTAAGATCTTTTCACACATGTTCAATGGGATTTAGATCCGGACTCATTGCTAGCCAATTCAGAACTCTCCAGCGCTTTGTTTCCATCCATTTCTGAGTGCTTCTTGAAGTATGTTTGGGGTTATTGGCCTGCTGGAAGACCCATGACCTAGGACGCAAACCCAGCTTTCTGACACTGGGCACTACACTGCGACCCAAAATCCATTGATAATCTTCAGATATCATGGTGCCTTGCACACAGTTAAGTCACCTAGTGCCAGAAGCAGCAAAACAACCCCAAAACATCTTTGAACGTCCACCATATTTGACTGTAGGTCCTGTATTCTTTTGTTTCTTAGGCCTCATTCCATTCTCTATAAAATGATGTGCTTTACCAAAAAGTTCTATCTTGGTCTCATCTGTCCACAAGACGTTTTCCCAGAAGGATATTTCGCTTACTCACGTACATTTTGGCAAACTGCAGTCTAGCTTTTTTATGTCTCTGTGTCAGCAGTGTGGTCCTCCTGGGTCTCCTGCCATAGCATTTCACTTCATTCAAATGTTGACAGATAGTTCGCGCTGAGACTGATGCACCCTGAGCCTGCAGGACAGCTTGAATTTCTTTCGAACTTGATTTGGGCTGCTTATACGCCATTCGGACTATCCTGTGTTATCAATTTTTCTCTGCCATCCAAGTCCAGCGAGATTAGCTATAGAGCCATGGGTTGTAAACTTCTTGATTATGTTGTGCACAGTGGACAAAGGATTACAGGGCTGTGGAGTCGGTGTCCATTTTGGTAGAATCGGAGTCGGTATAAAATGGACCAACTCCTAAAATATGTAATAAATTGGGTTCATTAGTACAATGCAGTATGTTCTGTAAATGTTTTCATAAGAACTTGGGAAAGTTATTAAATGTCCTATAGATGTCTGTTCTATTCCTGATCTAAGGATCTCGACTTTTAGTTGAGATAAATCTGTGCTGCACTTTATGTACATGCTCAGTAGTGAGGCAGTCCTGTGGAGTCGGAATCATGGAGTCTGAGTCGGAAGTCAGGGAAATTGAGGAGTCTGAGTCAGTGGTTTGGCTTACCGACTCCAAAGCCCTGCAATGGAACATCAGGATCTCTGGAGATGGACTTGATATTTTTCAACAGTTTTGGTTCTCAAGTCCTCAGACAGTTCTCTTCTCTTTCTGTTTTCCATGCTTAGTGTGGCACACGCAGACCACACAATGCAAAAATTGAGTCAACTTCTCCCCTTTTAATCTGTTTCAGGTGTGATTTTCAGATTACCCACACCTGTTACTTGCCACAGATGAGTTTGAATGAGCATCACATGCTTAAAACAAAGTTGTTTACCCACAATTTTGGAAAGGTGCCAACAATTTTGTCTGGCCCATTTTTGGGGTTTTGCGTGAAATTCTGTCTATTTTACCTTTTTGTTCTGTTTTTTTGTTGTTCCGAAACATTCAAAGGAAATAAACGTTTAAAACAAAACGTGTAATTGCAATCATTTTCTGGGAGAAATACCTCATTTTATGGAACAATTTCAAGGGGGGCAACACTTTCGGCCATAACTGTATATGTACTGAAAAAAATATAAATGCAACACTTTTGTTTTTGCTCCCATTTTTCACGAGCTGAACTCAAAGATCTAAGACTTTTTCTATGTACACAAAAGGCCTTTTTCTCTCAAATATTCACAAATTTGTCTAAATCTGTGTTAGTGAGATCTTCTCCTTCGCCGAGATAATCCATACCCTCCAGGTGTGGAATATCAAGATGCTGTTTAGACAGCATGATTATTGCACAGGTGTGCCTTAGACTGGCCACATTAAAAGGCCACTCTACAATGTGCAGTTTTATAGTATTGGGAGGGTCCGGAGGATGGGGGTCAGAAAACCAGTCAGTATCTGGTGTGACCACCAGTTGCCTCATGCATTGCAACAGATCTCCTTTGCTGATCAGGTTGTTGATTGTGGCCTGTAGAATGTTGGTCTACTCTTCAATGGCTGTGTGAAGTTGCTGGATATTGGCAGGAACTTGAACACTGTGAGGCAGTGAGAGGGATCATATGCGAGGGACGGTATGTGTCTCCTATGATGTGCATAGAGGCATATTGAACCCCCTGGAGTGCATTGCTATCACAGACACAGCTGTGATTGCAGTGCAGAATAAAAGTCAAGTTTGAACTTGGTCAAGCTGTTTGGCTAAGTTGGATTTAAAAAAACGCGGCATGGGCTTTTATTCTTGGAGTGGACTACAGGATGGCAGTGGGGCGGTCCACTCCCTCAAGCCCCGGTCTTACAAGTGGCTCATGGCCACAGATTCCTTTTAAAAACTTGCAGCAAAGGTTTGGGTGTCAGTGGTGGGATTGCTAGCAGCATAGAAGGAAGCTCTGCAAGCTTGTGTTAAGCTGAACACAGGCCTATCAAGGCAGCGTATCTGATGCACTCTAAGTGACACGGCATGGCCGTCTCCCACGACAACAGGTTTACAAGGACTGTGTAGATATCCCAGCTGCAATCCAGAGGACAGCCTTTGCTTTTGAGTTGTGAGTTTTTGGCAAATAAAGCCATTTAAGTTGGACTTTCCTTGGGTCACTGCCCCATTACTGCACAGTGTGAACACCGAAGCACTATGATATGGTGGAGAATTCATGCAGTGTGAACTGAAGCATACCCCAATGCCAGCTGCATGACTGTTATTAGGCCTGCCACATTGCAGCCCAGGCCTGCCACACTGCAGCCCAGGCCTGCAGACAAAATGGAGGACCTTCTAAGGCAATTGGTCCTCACTCAGCAGCAACAGCAGGAGCAGTTCCAGCAGCAGTGCACTAATGAACTAATTGTGCAGCAGATTGCGGCTCTGCGAGAGACGCCACTTTCACCGACCCCGGAACGTCGTAAGGCCTGGGACAAGGTCCGTTCCGCGTTGAGGAAGCTGAGTCCAGAGGACGACGTGGAAGCCTTCCTCACAGTCTACAAGCGCACATCGGAGCAGGAGAACCTGCCAACTTCCCAGTGGGCTGAAATGGTGGCTCCGTTCCTGATGGGCGACACGGAGAAGGCCTACTTTGACCTCAGTCGGGAGGATGCCCAGGACTATGGGAAGTTGGAAGGTGAGATCCTTGCCCGACTGGGGGTTAATACCTATGTGATAGCCCAACGGGTGTTATCATGGACCTTTGTGGAGGCCCGACCCGCCAGGTCTCAGGCATATCACTTGCTGCAGCCAGTATAAAGGTGGCTCCAGCCTGAGACCTTGACTCTGGCCCAGATAGTGGAGAGGGTGGTGGTCGACCGGCTGGTGAGAACTCTGCCAACCGCTATACAGCGTTGGGTG
The DNA here is from genome assembly GCF_046119375.1 of Phyllobates terribilis. Lineage (NCBI taxonomy): Eukaryota > Metazoa > Chordata > Amphibia > Anura > Dendrobatidae > Phyllobates > Phyllobates terribilis. Next base: position 140,194,135 of record NW_027362767.1, read on the forward strand.
GGGAAAAAGGACCCGGGCACTCTAGACCAGGTGGTTGGCCTGATCGAGCGGTAGACGGCCACACAGGACTTTATACGGGACTCTGCCCCATTGCAGCTGTCACACCGGACGCTGCAAGCCCAGAAGCCGGGGAAAGGGTCGCGTTCCTCTGCCGGGGACAGTCAGCACCGAACCCATACGGAGGTGGTACCCCGGAGTGAGGGTGGCAGGAGACCTGTTTCCCCTAAAACAGTCTCAAGGACTAACAGTGCCTCCACTATTAGGTGCTGGCGGCGATGCCAAGGGCCTGAACATGTGGCAGCTAACTCCCCCCTGACTGTAGAAGAACCCATGGACTGCGGGTTTACTCGCTGGGTGTCCATGTATGCCCAGACAGTTTGCATCGCGAATGCAGGCACAACGCGCAGTTAACCTCAACTGTGCCAGGTACATGTCAACGGGTACCCGACGGAGGCCCACTGGGACTCAGGGAGCCTGGTGACACTTGTCCATGCATCGTTGGTTGCCGAGGACAGCCCCAATGGTCGGAAAGTCGGGGTTGTTTGCATATATGGGGACCTCAGAGAATACCCAACCGCGGAGGTTACTTTTTCCACTCTGTGTGGGGAGGTGAAACGTGGTGAAGACCCTTCCCTATGAGACTGTGTTGGGAAGAGACTTGCCCCTGTTCTGGTCCCTGTGGGAGAACAAAATTAATCCTCCCAGGGTAAATGTCATTCCGGGTGCGGAACCCGAAGATCCTGAGTCAGGGATACCTGCCGTAGGGGTCGCCCTCCTAGGGACAGAGTGTAACTCCGATAGGTTTCCCCTAGAGGTGTTGGCAGGAGAGCTTGAGGAGATCCCGTCGATTCCAGAGCTGGAAGTGTCCCCTGATACGTTTGGGACAGCTCAGCTCCAGGATCCCACTCTAGCCCGAGCACGAGAAAAAGTGGTAAAAAATAAATGGGGTGCCTCAGCAACTGGGTGCAGAGGCTATTTTCCCCAGCATGGCTGTCAACTAGGAGTTATTATATAGGATTGATAAAATCCGGGATGAAGTAGTGGAACAGCTGGTAGTGCCCCAGTCGTACCGTCGGGCAGTGCTAGAGATGGCCAACACACACCTGCTGGGTGGACACTTAGATGTAGATAAAACACAAGAACGTATTCTACAGCAGTTCTTTTGGCCCGGGATTTATGCAGAAGTATTGTGAGTCATGTCCCGAGTGTCAACTTACCACACCCACTACAAATTTCTGGAGTCCATTGGTACCTCTGCCCATTATAGAGGTACCGTTTGAGCGGATTGCGATGGATTTGGTGGGGCCCATAGTAAAATCCGCCATGGCCACCAACATATTTTGGTAATAGATTATGCAACCCGTTACCCAGATGCAATACCACTTCACCACACTTCGGCAAAACTAATCGCCCACGAGCTGTTTGCAATGTTTTGCCGCCTTGGGCTACCAAAGGAGATCCTTACTGATCAGGTGACTCCTTTTATGTCCAAGGTGACTAGGGAGGTATGTAACCTGCTCTGGATTAAACAGTTGCGCACATTGGTGTACCACCCACAGACCGATGGGTTGGTGGAGAGATTTAATAAGACACTTAAATCTATGCTAAAAAAAGGTGGTCTCCAAGGACGGGAGGGATTGGGACATGTTACTGTCCTACTTGATGTTCGCTGTCCGCGAGGTACCACAGGCTTCCACAGGCTTCTCACCCTTTGAGCTATTGTATGGCAGGCATCCTAGGGGATTGCTGGACGTAGCCAAGGAGACGGAACAGGAGCCAACTCCACATAGGAGTGTTGTAATTGAGAACGTTGGCAAGCATGCAGGATCGGATCACGGCAGTCATGCCTATAGTAAAAGAGCATCTAATGGATGCCCAGGCAGCACAGAGTCACACGTATAATAAAAGAGCCACGGTCAGGTACTTTAAAGAAGGGGATTGGGTGTTAGTGCTAGTGCCCACCGCAGAGCGTAAACTCATGGCCAAGTGGCAAGGGCCATATGAAGTACGGGACAAGATGGGGGAGGTGAATTACAGAGTGTACCAGCCCGGAAAGAGAAAACCGGAACAACTGTATCATGTGAACCTGCTAAAAGCCTGGAAAGACTGGGAATGTTTGGTTACCGATGCCACTCCGGTCGTACCGTCGGGGATCCCTCTGTGTCCGGCCAGGGACGTGGCCGGGGGTGAGGTTAAGATAAGTGATGCTCTCACTAAACAGCAGCGACGGGAGGCTCGGAATCTGGTGCAGCAAAATACCGACATATTCTCAGAACTGCCTGGCCGGACCTCGGTGATCCGACATGACATTGTCACTGAGCCTCGGGTAAGGGTACAAATGAAACCGTACCGTGTACCAGAAGCCCGGATGCAAGCCTTCGCAGCTGAAGTAAAGCAAATGCTCCAGTTAGGAGTCATCTAGGAATCCAGGAGTGAGTGGGCTAGCCCCATTATGCTGATTCCGAAGCTAGACGAAAATTTAATGAGGTGTCAAAGTTTGATCTTTATCCAATGCCCCGGGTAGACGAGCTAATTGCGAGACTGGGGCAGGCCCAGTACTTCGCCACACTCGATCTTACCAAGGGTTACTGGCAGGTGCCATTGACAGAATCGGCAAAAGAAAAAAACGCCTTTATAACGCCAGAGGGTCTCTATCACTATGTTGTATTGCCTTTTGGATTACATGGGGCACCGGCCACCTTCCAGAAGTTGATGGACATAGTGTTAGAGCCTCATCAGAAGTACGCGTCAGCATATTTAGATGATATCATTATCTTCAGTACCGACTGGCATACCCACCTGTCCCAGGTATAAGTGGTGCTGGATTCACTCAGAATCGCAGGGTTAACAGCGAACCCAAAAAAATGTGCTATAGGTCTCAAGGAAGCCCGGTACATAGGGTACGTGATTGGCCGAAGGGTTATCAAACCCCAAATAAACAAGATTGAGGCCATTCAAAACTGGCCCAGGCCTTTGAGTACAAAACAGGTGTGAGGGTTCCTCTGCATCATTGGGTACTACCGGCGGTAGCTTTCTAAGGATGTCAGGGACAAGATCATAGACTTGCACATAGCTGGAATGGGCTACAAAACCATAAGTAAGACGCTGGGTGAGAAGGAGACAACTGTTGGTGCAATAATAAGAAAATGGAATAAATTCAAAATGACTGTCAATTGACATCGATCTGGGGCACCATGCAAAATCTCACCTCGTGGGGTATCCTTGATCATGAGGAAGATGAGAGATCAGCCTAAAACTACGCAGGGGGAACTTGTTAATGATCTCAAGGCAGCTGGGACCACAGTCACCTAGAAAACCATTGGTAACACATTATGCCTTAAAGGTTTAAAATCCTGCAGTGCCCGCAAGGTCCCCCTGCTCAAGAAGGCACATGTGCAGGCCCGTCTGAAGTTTGCCAATGAACACCTAGATGATTCTGTGAGTTATTAGGAGAAGGTGCTGTAGTCAGATGGGACAAAAATTGAACTCTTTGGAGGTGGAAACATTATGTTTTGGGGGTGTTTCTCTGCTAAGGGCACAAGGACTACTTCACTGAAGTTGACGCGCCCCCTGGGCCGTGGGGATACCCGGAGCCGGGCCTAGTAGATGCTGGGGGTTGTAGTCACCGTGGCGGTGACCCGGTCCGTGACCCAGGGCGGTCAAACCAGGGTAGTCTATGTGTATCTGGTTTAAATAGTCCGACTACGCCACCTGTGGAATGCGGTTATTGGGAACCGCCGCTGCTTAGCAGTCCACTGAAGCTGATGGTGTGTGCAGCAAGGTGATGTGACTCCCCACAGGAAGAGCGGAGCTTCAGGGCAGCGTGTATGGATGATGGTGGTGATAGTGCCTGGATCAGTAATAATAACACGGAGACTTTGCAGTGCGGTCCAGGGGTCTTTACTGGTGGTAATTATATAGGCCCCAACGGGAGTACTTGCTAGGGATGAGGGCCTGGTCAGTCTGGGAGCAATCCTAGAATTCCCCTGGCCAGGTGGAGTTGTAGGCCTGCCGTTCTGACTGTACTCTTTTGGCTATCCCGCTTATAGTCTGTTGTAGCCCACGTCCCTGAGTGTAACGTGCTGCTCACCCGTATGGCTGGCGACTCGGATCCCGTGTATTCCTCGCTCCTCTGTGGCGGTACTGGTCCTCTCGTGTGGCTGAGCCTCCGGGCTTCTAGGGCCAGGAGACCTGCAATCTCCTGCCTTGCGGTATCTGCTGCTGGGCTTGAAGGGTCCCACAGCCTCGGACTCCGGTGTCCGGTCCTCTGTGTACACTGGCCAGGACGAGCTCTGCACAGCTCCAGTCCCTGGCTTCTTGCTCCTGTGTCCTATCAGACTCCTGACACTGAACTCGTCTCTGACTAGACTCAGACTAGCTAACCCCGCCTCCAGATCCAGTTATATAGGGCAGGATCCTCCCCTTTTCTGGTCTGGAGCAGGAGGTGTTGCATGTAGTGTGTTCCTGACCAGGAAACTCCTGTTTTGCTCCCAGCCATGGTATTACTACCACTGTGGCAACCACCCTAGTAAATTTCAGTACTCCGGGACTGAACATATTTGCAAAAATACAACAGGTAACATACATTAACATATTTACAACCATTAGAGTCTTTAAAGGTCACGGTATCATCCGCAACCAGATGTCCATTTCACTAAAACAAGGTGCAATCTGAGGGACCCATCCCAAACCCTCAACGTAGGCCCTGGGGTGGTTACAGGGCATTGATGATCCGGAGTTGGATCACGTCTTCAGCCACCTCCACGGGTTTTTGTTCTGTGGTCTGGTGAAAAGGGGCACTTTACCGGTGCAACTATTTACAGGCAAAGTTTTTGGTTATTCATTGTCCATAACCTGAAAGTCTCTGAAACCTGTCGGGTAACTGGGAAAACATATTCAATACACACATAAAACAATTCAACATTACAGTTATAGTTACATTTAGATTTTCCAACGAGCAGGAATTTGACCTCTGGTGCTTCTGGTAGACCTGCGTAACACGCTGTCTGTCTGTGTTCCGCTCTGGTCCCCTTTTCCTACCCCTGGTGTGGTGGGTACTGTGTGACCTGCACTACTGGTATTTTGAGGTGTCACTGGTAGGTTGGGCAGCTTCCTACGGATCCTTTGGCTTACCATGGGAACGACAGGCTCGCTACTAGCAGAGGGTAGATTCTCATGGTTTGCTGATGAGGAATCTTCTGTCTCCGGGGCCATTGGTTCTTCCAACTCTACTGAGACTTCTGTAGGTGCTTGAGGGGCTGGTTGGAGAAATGTAAGGACTGGCACAACAATGGCATTATTCACTTGTGTCCATGACCGGGGAAATTCTCCGAGTACTGTGCTGACCATTTCTTCCACTTCCTCTGCGGGTTGAGGGATATCTTGGTCTTCTTCAGCATGCTGTAGCTGCTCGGGACATTTCTTCAGGTGGTCTCTGGAAACTGTTGCTGTTGTCTCACCTCCATCCTTACTTATGAGGCACGCCTTGGTGTTATCATGACTTGATGGTAGAATGGTGTACGGCTCTTTCTCCCACTGGTCATCCAACTTGTGGAGTCGCCTCTTCCTCTTTAGGACTTGCTCTCCAGGTGACAGGGGAACAGCAGTTGCATGTTGATTGTAAGTCCTCTCTTGCCTTTCTCTTGCTTGGGACAGACTTCTTTCAACACTTTCCTGTACCTTACGGTATCGCTGTTGCCGCTCAGTGTCCCAATCCGCATCTGGTGAGGCGTCCTCTGGCGTCAGAACTCCCATATCCAGGTCAATGGGCAGCTTACCAGGTCTCGCTCTCATCAGGTAAGCTGGCGTTCAGTTGGTGGAATTCACTGGGATGTGGTTGTAGAGATCCACCAGGTCTGGCAACTTTTCTGGCCACAGACTGCGTTCCTCCAGGGGCAATGTCTTCAGTAGGTCTATCAACACCTGGTTCATCTTTTCACACATCCCATTGGTCTGGGGGTGATAAGGCGTTGTCCCAATCTTCTTGCAGCCGTACGGGTTGCAGAACTCCTGGAATACCTCCGCTTCGAAGGCCGGACCTTGGTCAGTTAGCACACGTTCTGGGTAACCATGCGGGTGGCAGAAGTGCTGTTGGAAAGCTCTGGCTGCTGTCTGAGCCGTTTGGTCCTTGACTGGCACTACTACCAGAAACCGGGAGTAGTGGTCTACGATGGTGAGAGCGTAGACATAGCCTGACCTGCTTGGGGACAGCTTCACATGGTCCAGGGCTACCAGTTCGAGTGGCTGCTTGGTGATGATGGGCTGCAGGGGAGACCTCTGGCTGGCACGGTCTTTCCTTCTCAGGTTGCACGGTCCGCAGTCTCGACACCACCTCTCGATTGCTCCTGTCATGCCAACCCAATAGAACCATTAACGCAGCAGGACTTCCAGCTTTTTCCATCCGAAGTGTCCTGCTCCATCGCGGTATGCTTCCAAGACCATAGACGCGTCCCGCCTTGGGACTACCACCTGCCAGACCAGCTCATGCGTCCGGGAGTTGACAGTTCTTCGACACAGCTTCCCTTCATAGATGAACAGCTTACTCTTCTCTTTCCACAGCTGTTTGGTCTCCTCTGGAGCATCTGGGTCAGGGTATGAGTGGGCTCGTGTCATCAACTCTTTGACTAGGTGGACGGCAGGGTCACGGTCTTGTATATCTGCCCAGCCGTGGTGGGGCAAGGGATTGAACGTGGCCTCTTTGGTGGCAGAGTACCTGTCTTTCACACAGTGGGAGCACTGAGTTATCCCATGACGGTGGAAAGCGGGGATTTCTATCTCTTCCAGTTCTTCTGGGTCTTCTCCCCCATCTGGCAAGTTAGGCATCCTGGACAGTGCATCTGCGTTGGCATTCTTGCGCCCAGCCCGGTACTTGATGGTGAACTCATAATTGGAGAGTCGGGCCATCCATCTCTGCTCCAGGGCACCAAGTTTCGCAGTGTCCATGTGTGTCAGCGAGTTGTTGTCTGTGAATACGGTGAACTTGGAAGAGGCGAGGTAATGTTTAAAGCTCTGTGTCACTGCCCATACCACTGCGAGGAACTCTAGCTTGAAGGAGCTGTAATTTTCAGGGTTCCTTTCTGTGGGCCGGAGCTTCCTGCTGGCATAAGCGATTACCCGTTCTCTGCCCTGCTGGATCTGGGACAGCACCGCTCCCAGTCCCACGTTGCTCGTGTCCGTGTGCAGGATGAAGGGCTGGCCATAATCAGGGTAAGCCAGGATCTCGTCCCCCGTGAGGGCCATTTTCAGCTGATGGAAGGACTCATCTTCCTGCTTGTCCCATTTGAATGGCGGCTTCTGGTTTTTGGCCTTCCTGGACTGGCCTATCAGGAGGTCCTGCATGGGTGCCGCCATCTTGGTGAAGCCTGGAATAAATCTTCGGTAGTAGCCTACCAACCCGAGGAACTGCCGCACTTCCTTTACGGTGGAGGGTCTTGGCCAGTCCTTGATTACTGTGATTTTATCGGGGTCTGGAGCTACACCGTCAGCGCTCACCACGTGCCCCAGGTACTGTACTTTGGGCTTCAGCAGATGACATTTTGAGGGCTTCACCTTTAGACCAAAGCCAGCCAGGGCGTCAAACACTTCCGCCAGGTGCTTCAGATGGTCCTCATACGTCTGGGAGTATACAATGACGTCATCCAGGTACAGCAGGACGGTCTCGAAATTCTTATGTCCCAGACAGCCCTCCATCGACCGCTGGAAGGTTCCTGGGGCGTTGCAGAGCCCGAATGGCAAGCAGTTGAACTCGCTGAGGCCCATCGGGGTGGTGAATGCGGTCTTCTCCTTATCCTCCTCTGCTACAGGAACCTGCCAATACCCACTAGTAAGATCCAAAGTAGAGAAATAGTTAGCAGATTTTAACGCAGCTAGTGACTCCTCTATCCTGGGTAGCGGGTATGCATCTTTGTGTGTTATGCGGTTGATTTTCCTGTAGTCTACACACATTCTCATAGTGCCATCCTTTTTCTTTACAAGAACTAATGGAGCTGCCCAGGGGCTACAACTGTCTCTTATTACCCCAGCCTCCTTCATTTCTCGCAACATCCCTTTGGCATTTTGGTAGTGTGCAGGGGGTACAGGCCGGTACCTTTCTTTAATGGGTGGATGGTCTCCCTTGGGGATATGGTGTTGAACCCCTTTTACCTGCCCAAAGTCAAGTGGATGTTTACTGAAGACCCTTTCGTATTCCTGTACCACCCGGTACACTCCTTGTTTTTGGTGTGGAGGGGTGGAGTCAGTGCCCACATGCAGCTTCTGGCACCAGTCCTCCATTTGTCCCTTGGAGCCGTTATCCTCCGCCTGTTGCGATGGAAGCAAGGGTTCCACCGTCTTTATAGAATTCTGGTTGACAGTGAACAGTTTGGATAGAGTGGCATACCGGGGCAAATGGACTTCTCTCCCCCCAATGTTTAGGATGCGGATGGGTACCCTCCCATGGTGGACATCAACCACCCCCTGGGCTGTCAAAATGGTGGGCCTACTGTCAGAGTAGACGGGCTCTACCAAGGCCTGGTAATCTCTACCCCTTAGACCAATAGCTGCCCGGCACCATATCATCATTTCACTTTTTGGGGGCATGGCGATTGGGAATGGGTCACTCATCCTAACACTACCAATTTCACCACCAGACAGTTCTACCTGTTGTCTTTTCATCAGGGCTCTGATCTCTCTTTGTAGAACCCACTGCTGGCTGGAACTGGCGGTCTCCGCAACCTGCTGTAACAAGACAATTATCTCTGAAAGACAATTTTCAATGACATTAGTGGCTAAGGTTATCATAGGATGACTTTCTCGGCGATCTATGTCGACAATAATCAGTCCTTGTGCTGGCAGTTCGACTTTGCCAACCTTTATGGTCACTTCTTTGAACCCCACCTGAGGCACGGGTTGACCATTGCTGGCATAAATGCTCAAATGTTCATCTGGACGGCAGGTAATATCAGAGTCAGTCCAGTACCGTTTGAAAAGAATGTAGGGGATGGTTGTCACCTGGGATCCAGTGTCCAGCAACGCGCTCATTGGAAAGCCGCCCAGCACGACAGGTAGGACCGGTCGTCCTCACACATATTTGTCTCGCCAGCTTGATGGGCCTGGTGGTCTTACGCCTGGGAGTTGGCCCTCTGCCCCAGGTTTTGGTCGTTTAAATGACAGTACCTTGCATAATGTCCTGGCTGGTTGCAGAGGCGGCAGATCGGTTGTCCGCCCTGGTCGTAGCGGTCGCTGTTCCTCCCCCGGGATGGTGGAATCCTCTACTGTCGGCGCCACGGGACGTCCTCCGGACTGGAAGCCAGCTGGATCTTTCCTTTGGGAGACACCTGCAAGGACTGTACTGTTTTGGTTAGCGCAGCTACACTTTTGGTTAACTCTTGGACCTGATGGTGCAGGTCTGTAGACGGGGCATTGTCCAGAGTCTGCGCATCAGCTCCTACAGGCTCCGGGGAAAAGGGTGCCACCTCCTGGTGGTAGGTGATAGCTGGGCGCCGGTGAGCTGTAGCGCCACCTGGTGCTGGTTCCCGTAGCACCCGGATAGCCCTGTCCTTAAATTGAGCAAAGTCTAAATCAGGGTTTTGCAGGGCCATTATGCGCAGCTGGGTTCGGTGGGCGCTGGACAGCAAACCCTCAATAAATTGTTCGGTTAACAGTCTGTTTTCATCTCGCACACTGTCAGGGTCTACCTGTTTGATAGCCCTCAGCGCCTCCTGCAGGTTTAAAGCATAGTCCCGTACACTGTCCTGTGCCCATTGTTTGCACCATATAACTTCATTTTTATCTCTGCGGTGGTGCGGGTGTCAAAAGTGTCCTTTAGGCGGGCCAGTATCTCCTTTACAGTCCCTTTTTCTCTGGCTGACCAGTATTTTACCTCTCTCTGGGCTGCACCAATCAACTGGCCTATAAGGATGCTCACTTTCTGCTCCTCGGACAGGGGATATACCTTAAACAGGCTGCTTAGTCTCTCTTTGAAGTCACTCAGGGTGTGCGACTCTCCTGAGTACTGGGGTAGCCACGCCGCTTCCGGGATATAGGGCATTGTGAATGGCATCACTGCGGCAGCGGCCGCGCTGGCGGTGGAAGTTCCCTCCATATCCGGCGTCTTCCTCCCCCCTAGTGAACCGTGGCCTACCTTCCTTCTCTTTTCCTCTGTAGGCCGCAGTTCCGCAGGCGATGGTCTCCTTGTAGGACCTGGCGTCGCACGCGTCTGACGTCAGCGTGCGCTGTGGCTCCTTCTGGGACCTGGTGCTGCGTCAGTGCGTGGGGCGGGGCTTTGGACTTTGCGCGTTTTCAGCGACCACGCCCCTCTTGTTCCCGCGCAGCGACCCGAAAATGGCAGACGATGGCAGGAAAACGGCAGCAGATGGCGGGAAAACTTCACCACGGTATGCGACACAGTCTGTGAAGGCGCGCAGTACCCGGTGGTAGTGGGCACTTAATCCTGCCGACTACGCCAAAGTTGACGCGCCCCCCTGGGCCGTGGGGATACCCAGAGCTGGGCCTAGTAGATGCTGGGGGTTGTAGTCACCGTGGCGGTGACCCGGTCCGTGACCCAGGGTGGTCAAACCAGGGTAGTCTATGTGTATCTGGTTTAAATAGTCCGACTACACCACCTGTGGAATGCGGTTATTGGGAACCGCCGCTGCGGAGCAGTCCACTGAGGCTGATGGTGTGTGCAGCAAGGTGATGTGACTCCCCACAGGAAGAGTGAAGCTTCACGGCAGCGTGTATGGATGATGGTGGTGATAGTGCCTGGATCAGTAATAATAACACGGAGACTTTGCAGTGCGGTCCTGGGGTCTTTACTGGTGGTAATTATATAGGCCCCAACGGGAGCACTTGCTAGGGATGAGGACCTGGTCAGTCTGGGAGCAATCCTAGAATTCCCCTGGCCAGGTGGAGTTGTAGGCCTGCCGTTCTGACTGTACTCTTTTGGCTATCCCACTTATAGTCGTGTTGTAGCCCACGTCCCTGAGTGTAACGTGCTGCTCACCCGTATGGCTGGCGACTCGGATCCCGTGTATTCCTCGCTCCTCTGTGGCGGAACTGGTCCTCTCGTGTGGCTGAGCCTCCGGGCTTCTGGGGCCAGGAGACCTGCAATCTCCTGCCTTGCGGTATCTGCTGCTGGGCTTGAAGGGTCCCACAGCCTCGGACTCCGGTGTCCGGTCCTCTGTGTACACTGGCCAGGACGAGCTCTGCACAGCTCCAGTCCCTGGCTTCTTGCTCCTGTGTCCTATCAGACTCCTGACACTGAACTCGTCTCTGACTAGACTCAGACTAGCTAACCCCGCCTCCAGATCCAGTTATATAGGGCAGGATCCTCCCCTTTTCTGGTCTGGAGCAGGAGGTGTTGCTTGTAGTGTGTTCCTGACCAGGAAACTCCTGTTTTGCTCCCAGCCATGGTATTACTACCACTGTGGCAACCAGACCCTCTGGGGTGCCACACATTAATGGGAGAATGGATGGAGCCATGTACCGTAAAATCCTGAGTGACAACCTCCTTCCCTCCGCCAGGACATTAAAAATGCGTAGTGGCTGAGTCTTCCAGCAAGACAATGACCCAAAACATACAGCCAAAGGCAACAAAGGAGTGTCTCAAAAAGAAGCACATTAGGGTCATGGAGTGGCCTAGCCAGTCTCCAGACCTTAATCCCATAGAAAACTTATGGAGGGAGTTGAAGCTCCGAGTTGCCAAGCGACAGCCTCAAAATCTGAATGATTTAGAGATGATCTGCAAAGAGGAGTGGACCAAAATTCCTCCTGACATGTGCGCAACCCTCATCATCAACTACAAAACTGTGCTTGCCAACAAGGGTTTTGCCGCCAAGTATTAAGTATGGTTTGCCAGAGGAATCAAATACTTATTTCTCACTGCAAAATGCAAATAATTGTATCTAATTTATAAAATGTGATTTTCTTGATTTTTTGGGATATTCTATCTCTCAATGTTAAAATTAACCTACCCTTAAAATTATAGACTGTTCATGTCTTTGTCAGTGTGTATATGTATGTATATATGTACAGGTAGTCCTCGGGTTACGACGGTCTCGAGTTACGTCGTTTCGTGGTTACGACGCTTTATATGACGCTCATTCCTAGGTGTTACAAGGAGATCTTGGAGGAGAAGAAGATGGTCTCCTTCCAAACTAACCTGCAGCAGTACTTCAAGAAGGTAGAGAGGCCTGCAACAGATACTGTACCTGTTAGAACCCTCCTGTTAGTCTTTTTTCTATTTTGTTGGTCACATGACTTTCTGCCTATTTAATCCAGCTCCGCCCTTCTGGCCTTGCTGGACTTCAGGGTTTCATTTTCTCTTAAGCTAGCCAGGTGCTTTGTACCTAACTCTGTAGTTTGCTTGGTCTTTGGACCACTAGTACTTTTTGTTTGTTTGTCTTTGCTCTGCTACTATTTCTGCTAGGAGGTGTCCATCTATATCCCAGTCCTTAGTTCTTGTAGGGACCCCTCCCTTATATCTTTAGGTCTGCGTTCAGACTAGCCGAGGACTTAGGCGGGTCTGTTCACAAGGAACAGGTCCCCCGCTGCATCGTAGGGAATCAGCTTAGTCCTATTGTAGGGACAGTTTTCCTATCTTTCCTTAGTGCTTGTAGCAGTTCATAACAGTAGGTCCAGCCCAAAACTAAAATAAAACACTCTAAGGAAAGAAATCCAGATATCAGCATGGTGTCAGTTCAAGGCTTGGCTCATCGCCTACAGGGACTGTCTTTGGAGGTGGCCGAGCTCCAGCAACACGTGAGTAGCTGTCCTGGAGCGCATTTTGTGGAATCGAAGGTAGGACTGCCAGATTTTTTTTATGGTAAACAGCAAGATTTTTTTTCCTTTAAAAACGCTTGTTTATTATATTTTCGTTTAAGACCCAGATCCTCTGGGAATGAATCACAGCGCATTGGGTTTATAATGTCACTTTTGCGCAAAGAACCACAGGGATGGGCCTTTTCTCTCCAACCTAATGATCCGTGTTTTAGATCAGTGGAAGATTTTTTTCTGCTATGGGGTTGTTGTATGACGATCCTGATCGAGTCTCATCTGCTGAAACTGAATTAAGACGTTTGAAGCAGGGATCAGGTGATGTGGAAAATTATTGTACATACTTCAGAAGATGGTCGACCGAAGTGGAATGGAATGACTCGGCATTAAAATGTCTGTTTCTTGCTGGTCTAAGTGAAAGGGTTAAGGATCTGCTGATTGCCTTCCCAACACCTGGAACCTTGCAGGAGGCAATGCAATTAGCTATACGTGTGGACAGGAGACCGCGTGCTAGGATTAATGAAGAGAAATCTACTGCTATGGCTGCTCCTAGTTTTCAGAGGGTCTGTTCGGAAGGTGGAGAACCGATGGAGATTGGTGCGATGTCACCCCATTCTCAGGAAAAAGACCGCAGGTTTTGCTAAGGGATTATGTTTTTATTGCGGTAAATCTGACCACTTTATTAAGAACTGTGTGCTTCGTTTGAACAAAGAAAAAAAAAAAGGTCAGTTACGCCCGTATAGCTTGTTTAAACTCAAAGGGAGTATTTCTTTCTGGGAGCACCTCATTTCAGGAGGAGTTGATTGAATTTCGGGTATTTGTGGATTGTGGTTCTACACTCAACGTGATTGATAAGGGATTTTTGGAAAAATTTAAATTAGAATCCAAACCTTTGTCATCTCCTATTTCTGTGGTTGCTGTTGTTGGCTCTCCTTTGAAATGTATTACTCACAAGGTTTTTGAATTTCCCCTCACCATTAATGGTATTCACCAAGAGAATTTGGATTTGGCGGTATTAAATAATTTGCCTTCTCCAGTGGTTTTGGGGTTACCTTGGTTAAAATTGCACAATCCTGTACTGGACTGGTCTACCCATGAAATTAAGTCTTGGAGTCCTACGTGTCATGATAAATGTTGTACCGGTCGCATTGCTGCTGTGGAAAAAGGGGACTTACCTGTACCTATTCAGGATTTTTGGAAGGTTTTTTTCTGAGGAGGAGTCGCAAGTTTTGCCTCCTCATAGGGACTATGATTGCACCATTGAGTTTGTCCCTGGAGCTACTCTTCCCAAGAGTCGCTTATTTAATCTGACTATCCCTGAGAAAAAGGCCTTGGAGGAATACATACAGACAAGCTTGGCCGCCGGTCACATTAGACCTTCTAAGTCTCCTGTGGCTGTTGGATTTTTTTTTGTAAAAAAAAAGGACGGCGGTTTACGTCCATGTCTGGACTTTCGCGAAATTAATAAAATTACCGTACGCAATTCCTACCCACTGCCATTAATTCCTGACTTGTTCAACCAGTTAGTGGGGGCCAAGTGGTTCTCCAAAATTGATCTCCGGGGGGCATACAATTTGTTACGAATGAAGGAAGGTGATGAATGGAAAACTGCTTTTAACACTCCGGTGGGTCATTTTGAGAATCTGGTTATGCCTTTTGGCTTTACCAATGCACCAGCGTTTTTTCAGAACCTTATTAATGACATCCTAAGACCGTTGATCGGTAAGGATGTGGTGGTGTATTTGGATGACATTTTGATTTATTCGCCGGATCTGGAGTCTCATTGGCAGAGCATACGTGGGGTATTGCAGTTGTTAAGTGACAATTCACTTTTTGCTAAGCTGGAGAAATGTGAGTTTGCTGTGCAGAGAATTAGTTTTTTGGGCTACATTATCTCCAGCGAGGGCTTTGAGATGGACCCGGTGAAGGTTCAGGCGGTGCAGGAATAGCCTAGGCCTATTGGTTTGAAATCGATACAGAGATTTTTGGGTTTCGCCAATTATTACAGAAAATTCATTAAGAATTTTTCTATAATTGTTAAGCCGCTGACCGATCTCAACAGGAAAGGTGCGAATACGGTTCAGTGGACTACGGAGGCCATTGAAGCTTTTGTGTATCTCAAGGAGAGGTTCAGTTCTGCCCCCATCCTTATGAAGCCTGATGAGACCAAGCCTTTTTTGGTCGAGGTTGATGCTTCTTCGGTGGGGGTCGGTGCTGTTTTGTCTCAGGAAAACAAGGATGGAGTACATCCCTGTGCTTTTTTTTTAAAAAAAATTTCTGAGACCGAACTTAATTACGATGTTGGTAAACGGGAATTGCTGGCTATTAAACTCGCATTTGAACATTGGAGTCATCTCTTGGAAGGTGCTAAATTTCCCATTCAGGTTTTCACTGATCATAAGAATCTGATCTATCTTGATGCTGCCAAGCGCTCGAATGCCCGTCAGGCTAGGTGGGCACTTTTTTTTTCGCGGTTTAATTTTTCTGTTACTTACATCCCGGGTACCAAGAATGTAAAAGCTGATGCGTTGTCTCGCAGCTTTTCTCCCATGGTTGGTACCGAGGAGGAGGAGAGCATTTTACAGGAAGGTGTTGTGATAGCAGCATTGGACTCCGTTTTGGAAGATGGGATTCTGAAAGCCCAGGAGGATGCCCCGTCTAACACTCCCCATGGGAGGTTGTTTGTGCCTAGGAACTTTAGGAGAGATTTGTTTGTGGAGTGTCATGAGTCTCGGTTGGCAGGTCATCCAGGAATTTCTGAGACTAAGAGACTTGTAGGTCGCAGTTTTTGGTGGCCTGGATAGCAGAAGGAAGTCATTAAGTGGGTGCGTCAATGTACTATGTGTGCTAGATCTAAGTCTTCACATGCTCCTGCTGCGGGGTTGCTTTGCCCTCTGGAGGTTCCTAGTGCACCTTGGACGCATCTTGCTATGGATTTTATTACTGACCTTCCTGCTTCTGAGGGTTTCACTGTCATCTGGGTGGTCGTGGACCGTTTTAGCAAGATGTGTCACTTGGTTCCTTTCATCAAACTGCCCTGCGCTAAGACACTCACTAAGGCTTTCGTTAAGGAAATTGTCAGACTCCATGGTGTTCCTACCGACATTGTTTCCGATAGGGGACTTCAGTTCGTGGCTCTTTTTTGGTGTGCCTTTTGTGACAGGTTGGGAGTCCATTTGTCATTTTCATCTGGATATCATCCTGAGTGTAATGGACAGACAGAAAGAAACAACCAGGATGTTGAACAGTTTTTGCGTTGTTTTGTGGCTGACAATCAAGAGGGGTGGTCGGAGTTTCTGCCACTTGCTGAATTTGCTCTTAACAACTATACATCCTCTTCTGCTGGGTGTTCTCCTTTTTTTTGTTGTACTGGGAGACATCCGTCGTTTGGGTCATTCTCCAAATTGGTATCGGCTGTGCCGGAGGAGGAGAATTTTTCCGGTGATTTGGAGAGAGTTTGGACTGATGTACGTTGTAACCTTCAAGAGGCTAACAAAAAATCTAAGAGGTACTTTGACAGGAAACGTCAAGAGGTTTTGTTTACGGTTGGTGACATGGTTTGGTTGTCCTCTAAGAATCTGCGGTTGAGGATTCCTTCTAAGAAATTGGGCCCGAAATTTGTTGGGCCGTTTAAGGTACTTCAGGTAGTTAACCAATCTGCTGTTAGGTTGGAGGTTCCTACCTCCTGGAAGATTAATCCGGTGTTTCAGGTTTCCTTATTGAAAAAAGCTGATGTTTCGGATAGGGACGCCACTGTCTCTGTTCCTCCGGTGGTGGAAGACGGTGAATATGAAATTTCTCGCATTCTTAATTCTAGATGGTATAGAGGGAGATTGCAGTATCTCGTCACTTGGAAAGGTTTCGGTCCTGAGGATAACTCCTGGGTAAAGGTGGCTGATGTCTCTGCTCCTAGACTTATCAGAGCGTTTCACAGGAGGTTTCCTGATAGACCTGGGCCTGGAGGATCCAGAGGATCCTCATAGAAGAGGGGGTACTATTAGAACCCTCCTGTTAATCTTTTTTCTATTTTGTTGGTCAAGTGACCTGCTGCCTATTTATTCCAGCTCCGCCCTTCTGGCCTTGCTGGACTTCAGTGTTTCATTTTCTCTTAAGCTAGCCAGGTGCCTTGTACCTAACTCTGTAGTTTGCTTGGTCCTTGGACCACTAGTTCTTTTTGTTTGTTTGTCTTTGCTCTGCTACCATTTCTGCTAGGAGGTGTCCATCTATATCCCAGTCCTTAGTTCTTGTAGGGACCCCTCCCTTATATCTTTAGGTCTGCGTTCAGACTAGCCGAGGACTTAGGTGGGTCTGTTCACAAGGAACAGGTCCCCCGCTGCATCGTAGGGAATCAGCTTAGTCCTATTGTAGGGACAGTTTTCCTATCTTTCCTTAGTGCTTGTAGCAGTTCATAACAGTACCCTCTGCCTCAGCTGCCCCTCTTGACTCAGCTGCCCCTCTTGACTCAGCTGCCCCAGTATCTCCAGCACCTTCTGCAGCTTCCTCCCAATAAGTAAGCCTGTTCTCTCTTTGGAATTGTTATCTTTGTTTATTATAGTACTGTACACTGTTTATTACTGTTACAGCACTACAGTACAGTATTTCATTATTAAACGTACTGTACTGCACAATATTTTACTGTACCTATGTTTATTGATAATTATGTAGGGTACTGTGTTAGGATAGGTGTTTGGATAGGCTAAGTGTTTGCAGTACTGTACTATTATTATGGTACAGTACTGTATGAACCTATGATCCGACTTACGTCGAAATTCGGTTTACGACGCCGCACAAGAACGGAACAACGTCGTAAGTCGAGGACTACCTGTATATGTAATTTCTTTAGACTGAAAAAGAATGTGATTCAAACTTTTATATATTTTTAACACTTTTTTAAAATATTTACTATATTTTTTTAGTCCTGTAAGGGACATTTGATCGTTTAGTCACTTATGCTATAGAATTGCAGTACATAGTACTAGGAGTACTAATAAGGCAGCTACCAGGGCTTTCAGCAGGCCCACGGCAGTGCATGGCCCCGCCATCGCTTCATTGGGAGGCTAATAATTGCCCAAATTAGATTGCCGCCAAGGGATGGCAGTTTCCAAAATGAGATCAGTGCTGCTGTGGTAATTACATTATATTAGTCACTGGATTAAATTAATATTTCTTGGAAATATTAAAACATTTATAGAATAGAGACGGGTCCCTAGACCATCACTCTATTTGGTTCAATTCCGATAGGCTTAAAGGGTGTTGTCTCATGTTGTTTTTTAAGGAGTGCAACGCTCCCAGCTTCTTGCTTGCCTGGAAAGGTGCGTACTAGATTGATTGACAGTTTGGTTGGCAGTGTGGTCATGCTTCTGCCCTGAACTGTGGGCTCTCTGATGCTGCAAACAGAAGACAGACAGCTTTACCTCTGCAGAATTGGAGGAGTCCAGACTTGGAGCGACGCTTACAAGCTTTATTCTGAAGAGCTGTGCTCATTGCCTAGTAAACTGGCCACCTCTAATAAACTGCAGCGGTGGGTAGTAACCCAGGCAACAAGACGTAAAATATAAAATTAAAAAACCCTCCCCTTTTTAATTGTATCTATTTAAGAACTTGAATATAACGACATGACTACAGCCTCCAACTCCTGGCGCCTGCTTCATCCTTTGATCTTTGTCAGTGGTCCTCCGCAGCCACTCTCACGGACGGACATACATTAGACCTCATCTTCACCTGCCTCGGCTACCTATTTAACCCCACAACCCCACCTCTTTCCCTATCTGACTACCATCTACTCACTTTCTCATTCTTGTCCTCATTACCTGCCCCCCATGTCCAGAAACTAGCACACCCCCACAAAAACCTTGCCCACGTAGACATTCACACACTCTTCAACTCTATTCTACCGCTGACCTCCATATCTTTACTCCATGACACAAAGATACTGTTTTTTACAACGCCACACTGTCATCAGCTATTGAATCAGTCGCCCCTCTTATGCATGGCATAGTGCAACGAATCAACAGACAACCCTGGCACAATAACTTCACTAAAAAACTTTGGCAAGTGTCCAAACACTCTCACATGAAGACTTCAACACATTCAAAACAGCAACTCTAACATTCAAATTGGCCCTCAACTCTGCTAAACAGGTCTATTTCGCAACCCTTGTATCTTCTCTATCCCACAACCCCAAACAGTTCTTCAACAATTTTAACTCCCTCCTCTGCCCTCCACTGCCACCTCCGACCTCCTTCATCTCTGCAAAAGACTTCACCGCACATTTCAAAAATGAGCGACCAAACAAGGGAAGTCTTTACTGCCGATCCACCACAACCCTTATCTATAAAAGATTTCTACCCCCCCATAACCTTCCTCCCCTCGATCACTGTAGGAGAGCTTACTTCCTCTCCAAATCACACCTCACCACTTGTGCATTTGACTCAGTCCCATCCCACCTCC
Source organism: Phyllobates terribilis (assembly GCF_046119375.1). Taxonomy (NCBI): domain Eukaryota; kingdom Metazoa; phylum Chordata; class Amphibia; order Anura; family Dendrobatidae; genus Phyllobates; species Phyllobates terribilis. The sequence continues at coordinate 140,213,338 of NW_027362767.1, forward strand.
TCCCCAACCTCACCACCACACTTATCCTGGCCGTAATCCAGCTCTTCAACCGATCGCTAACTACTGGTACCTTCCCTTCTTCTTTCAAGCATGCGACGATCACACCTATCCTGAAGAAGCCATCCCTCAACCCAACTTCTACGTTCAGCTATCGGCCTATATCGCTGCTCCCGTTTGCCTCCAAACTCCTCGAGCACCATGTCCATGCTCAACTTTCCTCCCATCTCTCATCTAACACACTCTTTGAAGACCTACAATCCGGCTTCCATTTGTCACGATTCCTCCGCTCAGTGTGAATTGGATGCAGTGAGTGACAGCTCACTCGTCCAATCTAGTGCAGGTACATGCTGAGCTGTCGGTATTTTTAAAGACAACTCTGCCGTCCAATCTGAGACTGGGAGGTGCTGAGCTGCCTTCATGTCTTCCTGGTTCTAAATGATTAACCAGCTGTTTAGCTAAGCTGTCAGCCCCAAAACACATGCAGGGATTGCCTGTTTGTTAGGCAATCCCTGCATGTGTCACAGCTGTTTAACAGCCGTGACACATGCAGCCGCGGCGGCACTAACATACTAACACTACTCTCTAGCCCTGATGTTACCTCTCTGTTGTCCAGAATCCCAGAGTGTCTATCAGCCATGTCCTCCTTCTCATCACTCTTCCTAAAGCTCAATGTGGACAAAACTGAACTCATCATCTTTCCTCCATCTCACCTAAGCCCCCCACCTGATCTATCACAATAAAATATATCATGCCTTCCCCTGTACTGCGAGTTCGCTACATCAGAGTAACCCTTGACTCTGCCCTGTCCTTCAAACATCCAAACTCTTTCCACCTCTTGCCAACTTGAATTCGAAAATATTTACAGAATATGTCAATTCCTCAACCCTGAATCTACTAAAATATTAGTGCATACCCTCATCATCTCCCGCCTCAAATACTGAAATATCCTCCTCTATGGCCTCCCTGCTAACACTCTCGCATCTCTTTAATCCATCCTTAACTCTGCTGCCTGAATAATCCACCTCTCGCCTCGCTACTCCTCTGTTTCTCCCCACTGTAATTCCCTTGACTAGCTCCTAATTCCCTAACATATCCAGTTGAAACTACTAATATTTACCTACAAAGCCGTACATAAACTGTCTCCACCTTATAACTCTGAACTAATCTTCTAATATCTTCCAACAAGTAATCTCTGGTCCTCTCAAGACCTTCTCTCCTCCACACTTATAGCTCACCCAACTGCCTCCAAGACTTCTCCTGTGTGGCCCCCCCCCCCATCCTCTGGAATTCTGTGCCCCAACACATCCGATTCCACCACATTCGGTACTATCAGACAAAACTTGAAAACGCACCTCTTCCAACCAGGGCTGTGGAGTCGGAGTTGGAATCGGAGTCGGCATAAAATGGACTGACTCCAACTCCTAAAATATATAATAAATTGGGTACAGTAGTTCAATGCAGTTTGTGGGGAATATTTTTTCAGAAGAATTTGGGAAAGTTATGAAATGTCCTATAAATGTCTGTCCTATTCCTGATCTAAGGGTCTAGACTTTTAGCTGAGATGAATCTGTGCTACTGTAAATTTATCACTTAAACATGAGCCATGTATGAGGGAGTTGGAGTCGGTGTCATGGAAATGTTGGAGTCGGTGTCATGGAAATGTTGGAGTCGGTGTCATGGAAATGTTGGAGTCGGTGTCATGGAAATGTTGGAGTCGGTGTCATGGAAATGTTGGAGTCGGTGTCATGGAAATGTTGGAGTCGGTGTCATGGAAATGTTGGAGTCGGTGTCATGGAAATGTTGGAGTCGGTGTCATGGAAATGTTGGAGTCGGTGTCATGGAAATGTTGGAGTCGGTGTCATGGAAATGTTGGAGTCGGTGTCATGGAAATGTTGGAGTCGGTGTCATGGAAATGTTGGAGTCGGTGTCATGGAAATGTTGGAGTCGGTGTCATGGAAATGTTGGAGTCGGTGTCATGGAAATGTTGGAGTCCGTGTCATGGAAATGTTGGAGTCCGTGTCATGGAAATGCTGGAGTCCGTGTCATGGAAATGCTGGAGTCCGTGTCATGGAAATGTTGGAGTCCGTGTCATGGAAATGCTGGAGTCCGTGTCATGGAAATGCTGGAGTCCGTGTCATGGAAATGCTGGAGTCCGTGTCATGGAAATGCTGGAGTCCGTGTCATGGAAATGCTGGAGTCCGTGTCATGGAAATGCTGGAGTCCGTGTCATGGAAATGCTGGAGTCCGTGTCATGGAAATGCTGGAGTCCGTGTCATGGAAATGCTGGAGTCCGTGTCATGGAAATGCTGGAGTCCGTGTCATGGAAATGCTGGAGTCCGTGTCATGGAAATGCTGGAGTCCGTGTCATGGAAATGCTGGAGTCCGTGTCATGGAAATGCTGGAGTCCGTGTCATGGAAATGCTGGAGTCCGTGTCATGGAAATGCTGGAGTCCGTGTCATGGAAATGCTGGAGTCGGTGTCATGGAAATTGAGGAGTCGGAGTTGGAGGTTTGGCTTACCGAATCCACAGCCCTACTTCCAACAAAGCTTACAGCCTGGAATGACCGCGCTGCCACCTCACCACTACCGAAGCCGGCACTATCCTCTAACCTACTGTCTCCTTCCCCATTATCCTACAGACTCTCAGCCTACAAGGGCAGGTTCCTATTCCCTCTTTACCAGTCTGTCATTTTTAGTTGATTCGCTGTAATTTATATTTTTATTTTGTATGTAAACCCTTCTCATGTACAGGATAATGGAGTCAATGGTGCTCTAAAAATAAATAATAATAATAATGATTACTTCTTCAAATGCTAGAAAATGACAGTACTCCAGTATCACCAGGTGGCGCTGTAATGTTTTACTACACAGGTGAGGAACAATATACATTGTAAGCCGTCTTTTTAATGGAATGTGTTGTATGTTTGAACCTTAATGGCGCCCTAATTTACAGGGCTGTTTAGGGGATAGATTAATTACTGTATATTTTTTAATGACGTGAATATAGAAAAGGGCGAAACTAATTACAGCATCATAAACAAGTAGAATAATCCCTTTAACAATCACCGTAAAACAAAAAACATATTAAGGGGTTATACTTCTACTCATAATGACCTATAATATGGTCATACGGCTCCATAATAGACAGCTTTACAGTCGCAATGTGCTGGCATATACACGCCTCCCTGTTGTTTCACATAACATAGGCTTAATTGCTCAGCAGACTATATCACACATGATAGGATTAGATACGCTGGCTCTTTAGATGATTGCATCCTCTTGGCAGTGTAGTATAGATACTAGTTGCTGTCAGTATTTGTTATGATTTTATACTAGGTGCCTGTAATAGAAATACCATCCAGTTAAATATTATTAAAAAGAGGAAATTAAATCCACTGCTCGGCGTATACTGCCTGTCATGTCCCCTGATTTAATAGCATTCCCTCTCTAGAAGTGTCAAATGTATCTGTGAATCGCGGAAGGAGATAAAAATCTTTTTTTTTCAATTTCATTCTGCCACCTTGTAAATAGATTTCTCAGTGCGGTACCTGTGTCACCTGTGCGGGGTAACGAATGATCATCTAGTCAGTTGTACCGCAGAATCACTCTGACACAGGCCCATCATGTGTGATACTGTGTGCTGAGCTGTGTATCAGCCCATGCTCCTAATACGCACTGCAATCACATTGTGAACATGGCCATATATCACCACCACTTACTTACCTATAGTTTTTTTCTCTCACTGACCTCTGGTTAATGTAAGTTAAATTTCCTCAGTGGCAATCTTTCAATTTGGTGACAGCAGTCCCCAGTCTGTCTGGTAAATAAGACGAGACTTACTAATACAATCAAATGGTTTGGCATCACTCTTTCCTTTTAAACTCCAAGTGACCCCACTACAGAAATAATCTTACACAAGCCGTGATCATGGTCATCAAATGTAATACACCGAGTAACTGTGTGTAAAAGTCACAGCTGGATCTGCACCTTGTGGATCTCTGAATCATGCAGGAAATGCAAAACTGATATAAGAGAAAGGGGTTTCCAATCCATAGACATATACTTAAACATATCTCGACCATACTATAATACTGCTCCTATGTACAAGAATATAACTACTATAATACTGCCCCTTTGAACAAGAATATAACTACTATAATACTGCTTCTATGTACAAGAATATAACTACTACAATACTGCCCCTTTGAACAAGAATATAACTACTATAATACTGCTTCTATGTACAAGAATATAACTACTATAATACTGCCCCTTATGTACAAGAATATAACCACTATAATACTGTCCCTATGTACAAGAATATAGCTACTATAATACTGCTCCTATGTACAAGAATATAATGATCTTTTTATTTAAAAACTGACAACCAAATATTACAGAATAATTAAATGAAAATCACAAAATAATAAATATTAAAGAAAATAAATACTGTGTTGTTACATCACTTACACAATAACATTAGATAACATTGATAAATCCCGCTACATGAATGTTCCTCCAGTTCACATTACCTGGGTTACTCTTCATATCCTTCTTATACACTGACTTGAGACATTCCAGGATCTTATACCTGACAGTATCACAGGACAGGACCTCCTTATTGATGAGCAGGCAGCACCGTGCACACCACAGATGATAGATGGTCACCACATTTATTACATACAGGGAGCTTCTGTTATACGCCCTGAGCTCAGGCTGGAAGTCTCCGTACAGCAGCTGACCATACGACTGTCCCACCAGGTGCGGTAGCTTTAGGGACAAGGACACACACTCCCATACCTGCATACTAAAAGGACACTCTAGAAGCAGATGCTCCATGGTCTCCTGTATATGGGGGCACTCTTCTCTAGGACAGGATCTGTCTGATACATTCCTGCACTTTAGGTTATCTCTGACGTACATCTTACCATGGAGCCCCAGCCACGCCACGTCTCTCATATGAGGGGGAACTCTGGGATCTTGCACATTTTTTGCAGCCTGTTTTACATCTAGACTTGGGGCTCCCCTCAATTGAACATGGACACTAAAGTGAGATGACAGAACGTTCTTATACAACTCCTTCCTACTGAGCTGCTTGACGTCATCATACAGGATCCTCCATCTAACGACCTTATTTATTACATGGACACCATACCAAGAAACATTATTCTTTAGTCGTCCTGAGATTCTCTTAATGGTATCCCCTACTGACCACACGGACACAATCTGCTGGATCTGGCCCTTAAACAAACAAGACCATGGCGTCCTCTCTGAATTCTTACAAAAAGAAATTCTTCATAAGAAACATGAGATTAAAGAAGAGCTCTGTACAGGGCATGGAGAGACCACCCTCCTTATGGGGGAGATAGACAATGTTTCTCCTGACCACATTCACTCCGTTATCCCACAAGAAGTGAAAGAAGACATTGGTAAGTCTGGGGAGTAACGCATCGGGCACCGGGAACACCACACTGATATAGAGGAAGAGCGGGAGCAGGAAGGTCTTCAGCAGGCAGATCTTCTCCAGATACGTCAGCTTCCAGTGTCTCCAGCCCTGCACCTTCTGCTCACACACCACCAGCTTCTCCTCCCAGTTCACCTTCCCATCATCTACAGCACCAAACACTACTCCCAAAATCTTTATCTGATCCTGAACTATTCTGAAGGGCACAGAGAAGACATCACTGTCACCTCCCAACCACAACGCCTCGCTCTTCTCCATGTTCACAGAGGAGTTAGACACATTGGAGAAGGCTGTGATCTCCTGCTGTAGAGCCGCACAGTCATCTCTAGAAGAAACCTCCACCGACATGTCATCCGCATAGGCGCAGAACTTTACATCCTCCACTATACTCTGCAGGTGACACCTCAGCCCTGTGAAACCTCTATGATTCTGCACTTTTCTGAGGAAAGGATCCAGACTAAAGACCTACAACAATGGGCTGAGAGGACAGCCCTGCCTCACCCCTGACATGATCCTGAAGGGCTCAGCCAAGTGACCATCTATCAGCGGCAGGCTTACAGCCTCCTTATATAGAACCTGCTGCCACTGCACAAACCGCACCGGGAGGCCATAGTGTAACAACACCTGGTACAGGTAGTCATGATGGACTCTATCAAAGGCTTTACTCTGGTCTAAGCCCACAATATACGCACCTACATTGTGCTGCTTAATGTACATTACAGCTTCTCTCACCAGCAACAATGAGTCCTCTATCGTCCGACCCTTCACACCACACGTCTGGTTGGCGATGATCAGCTCACCCGCCACCTCGCTCAGCTGATAATACAAGATCTTGGCCAGGATTTTATAATCAGTGTTTAGCAAAGACAGTGGACGCCAGTTCTTTATATCTTTCAGATTTCCCTTTTTTGCCAGGAGAACCAGAACAGAGCTATACTGGGACTGTAGGAGCTTCCCTGCAGAGAGGCAATCATTATACACCTGCACCAGGTCAGGAGCCAATAAGTCCCTGAACTCTCTGTAAAACTCGCTGGTCAGGCCGTCCAGCCCTGGGCTCTTGTTGGCCTTTAAGGAGTCAATGCTCCTCTTCACCTCCTCCTCAGTTATGGGATCGACCATACTATCTGCCTGCACCGGGTCTAACATTGGCAGAGATGCCCCCTTCAGATAGGCTTTAATGTCATCCCTATCAATATGACCCCTTTTATACAGATCTCTATAATAATCACCAATAATCCTGTGGACTTTCTCCGGCTCTGACTGCTCCACCCCATTCTCATCTAACAAGCCAGTGATCAGCTTCTTACTGACCCTGTTCTTACAGGCAATAAAGGGATCTGGATTATGGACACCCCAACTATCAAACTGTCCCTCCGCCTTGAGAGACTTGAGGCGATCGTACTGCAGCTCCCTCATCTGCTGCTTTATATGGCTGACGCTCCGTCCATCCACCTCCTCTCCACCATTCATCCTGCTGTATAGCCGGCTGAGGTGCAGTCTCAGGTCTGTGTATCTCATATAATGCATATTACGACGTCTCCTGGCTGCTCGTATAATAAACTGCTTAATGTCACTCTTCATGATCTCCCACCACTCAGCTGTGTCATCACACATACACTGGGTGGTCCTACGTTCATTATAGAATGTGGTGAAGGCCTCTTTGAACCAAGGATCATGGACTACAGAGCTGTTCACCTTCCAGTAACTCTTTCCACAGACCACAGCTTGGGCCAGATGCGGCGTCACACTCACCATACAATGGTCCGAATACTCCAGGGGGCTGATTCTGTACTGAGAACATCTCACCTCCCTCTTTATATACACCCTGTCTATCCTACTGGCATTACCACACTTATGGTAAGTGTACATCTTACTGGTATGATGAGACCTATAGGGGTCTACTAGGTGGGCCTGCTGGACTATATTATTAAGGAACGTCTCATAATATCTTAGTTTCTTATGACTACTGGCTCTGTCCACATTACATGACACATTATTAAAGTCACCACACAATATAAATACTTTAGATGTAAAGCAATATGGTTTCATGTGGTCAAATAGTTCCCTCCGCTCTTTCCTGGTCTGCGGAGCATAAATGTTTATCGCTCTATAATGGATGGAGTCCAATGTAAAGTCCAGCATCAGACAGCGGCCTGGACAGATCTCCAGGACTCTGTCCACTTGGACATTTATGGTATTAAAAAGGATCCCCACACCGTCATTTCTCTCCAGACCGAAGGACCAGTATGACGGCCCTAGTCTCCAGTCTCTCTTGGCTGCATACACATGAGAATTACACTTCAGATACGTCTCCTGCAAGAAGAAGACATCAGATCTCTCGTCAGACAAACGCTGGTAAATCGCCTGCCGCCGGCTCCCAGTCCTCACACTGTTTACATTAATGGAGCTTATTCTCAGCCGCATCCTGCTCACTTAGACTTTCTGGTCTTCTTCCTCCTTCCACTGCTGTCACCTGCAGTGCCCCATCTCTTCGTGGACACGGGAGGGTCAGGATCCCCCTCATCAGAGACATTTTCTAAGATGCATGAAGGACTTTGCTCCATTTGTGCCTCTTCTTCTTGGTCGTCTTCTCCCAGCACATTGTAACGTCCAGGACTTATCGCCAGCACTGGAGGCTCAGAGGTTTTCTGTACTGTTGTGACTTTTCTGGTGGTATCCACAGATGTATTTTTTCTTTTTACGCTCACAAAGCCTTCCTCATCCACACTGGACAGTGCAGGCAGACTAACTGCTTCCACAGATGTACTGGTCTGATGTTTGGATGGTTTGGTGACAGGCTTTCTGGACACCTTAGGCCTCTCTTTAACAACTGGCATTTTAGGCCCTACTTTAGTGGCTGATCGAAGCCTAGGTCTTATTATAGTGGCTGATGGAGGTTTAGGTCTTTCTTTAGTGGCTGGTGGGCCTTTAGGTGGTACTTCAGTGGCTGGTGGTCCTAGTAGTGCTGCATCCGTTAGTTCATCAGACTCTGGAGCAGGTTCACTGATACTGTGACTTCTGTCCTCATCCATACCAGCTTCTGGGACATCAGAACCTCTGGTGACATCTTCCTGTATAACTTCTGAGGAGGTCTGGCCATTATATTTATTGTGTTCTGCATGCCGGCAATCCCGGAACGTATGCCCTGGTTCAGAGCACAGGTTACAGATGACAGGTCCCGTGCATTTGTCCTTTGTATGACCGAACTGTCCATATAATGAGCACGTGATACGAGAGCAATTTATGGCGAGGTGCCGGCCCCCACATCTATGGCACAGACGTGGCTGACCAGGGTAGTAACAGATCCCCCTCTCTGAGCCCAGGTAGAAGGAGTGCGGCAGGTGTCTGATCACACCGCTCTCTTGTATAAGTTGGATTTTCACTGTATATCCTCCATTCCCTATCTGCTCTTCATCATAGATCTTGTCGGGATGACTTCTCACTATGCACTGCCGGTTCAGCCAGTGCTGCAGATCCCCCAGCGCCACCACCTCAGACTGGAACAGGACAGTGGCTGTTATCTCCTGCGGCTTAGACAGCTGCATACTATGGAGGTAATCCCAGATCTTATCTTCTCTGGTGTCATTATAAATATTCCAGAACAAATCCAGATCGCACTGGAGTTTAAAGCTGATGTCATAGATCCTGCTGGATGGGATATGGATCAGAGCGTAGACCTCAGACGCATTGAACTTCATGAACTCGGAGAACTTTCCCAATGTAAATTCTGGATGGGATGTTTTCCTCTGGTCCTGTGTATTTTATCCTGACTGCGTTTCTCCTTTGAGGTGGGGGGTTCACTGGTCTGGTGACATTGGAGAACAGTCTCCTGAACTGATGGTCAGCAGATGGGTCAGTGCTGGAGCTTTCCCCAGCCGCAGGTGGATCAGTGCTGGAGCTTTTCCCAGCTGCAGGTGGATCATTGCTGGAGCTTTTCCCAGCCGCAGGTGGATCATTGCTGGAGCTTTTCCCAGCCACAGGTGGATCAGTGCTGGAGCTTTTCCCAGCCGCAGGTGGATCAGTGCTGGAGCTTTTCCCAGCCGCAGGTGGAACAGTGCTGGAGCTTTTCCCAGCCACAGGTGGATCAGTGCTGGAGCTGCTGGAGGATCACTGCTGGAGCTCTCCCTAGCTCCATGATTACTGACACCTGACTGTGCTGCAACAACCCCCAGATCCATTACTGTTTGTGGAACAATGTGGTCTCCATTCACTGACATGGATGGTTGAGAGTCCATTACCACTGCAGTGTAGTCTCCATCCGCTGACATACATGACATAGAGTCCATCACCACTGATTGCTGCACAGTATGGTCTCCATTCACTGACATGGATGGTTCAGAGTCCATTATAACATTTGTACTTTCTGTTGCAGACAGACATTCGCTAGCACCAGTGAGCGGGCTCTCACTCACAGCGCTGAGGGGGTCTCACTCACAGTATCAGTACAGGGTGCACTTTCTTTCTCACTCTCAGGAGCTGTGTCCACTTCATTGCTGCATACAGAGGTCACTGCAGTTAACCCCTCAATTGCTGGCACACTTTCCTCTGCAGCATTCCCAGCATTTTCTGGTGTCTCAGACCCCTCACATTGTGCCCCTGATATCAGCGCTGCACTTCTCACTGGGCTTCCTTGCTCCACAATGCTGTACACAGTTTTATATTTAATGTCCTTATTCCCTATGAAGCGTTTTCTGCTCACAGTCTGCGCTCTGGATCCTTCTTTTTCTCTTTAGCCCAAGTCTCCTTTCTGGGCACAGAGTTTAAACCTTTCTTCAGTTTTTCTTTCCTGATCACCAGCTCTAAGCTGCAATCATCCAGACGCTTGCACTTCATCAGTTTTACCTTAGGATCAGTCTCTTTCTTAATTTCTTCTTTTAGTTTGCTGATTTGCAATTCAAGCTTAAATATACTTTGCCTTGTAACTTTACCACTTAATCCAGCAACATTACAAGCAGGTTTAGAAGACTCACCAGCCACCATCTCCAGCTTTCCATCACCATCAGGTGCAGGCTGCAGGCCAGACTCCAGACCAGGGGCTTTCCCTGGATCATCAGCCCAGCTCCCCTCCCCTCCACCTGGGTCAGAAGCCATGCCTCCGCCCTGCTGAGAGCTCACAAACACACGTCTATCCTCTCCTATGTATAAGAATAGAACTACTATAATACTGCCCCCTATGTACAAGAATATAACTACTGTAATACCACTTCTATGTACAAGAATATAACTACTATAATACTGCTCCTATGTACAAGAATATAACTATTATAATACTGCCCCCTATGTACAAGAATATAACTACTGTAATACCGCTTCTATGTACAAGAATATAACTACTATAATACTGCCCCTATGAACAAGAATTTAACTACTGTAATACCGCTTCTATGTACAAGAATATAACTACTATAATACTGCCCCTTGTAGCATCGGCGTCTCTGCCTCCTGCCGGGCAGAGACGCCGTTCCCCTCACCGCCGCAGCCCAGGTCTGGCGTCTTCCAGCTTCCCCGGCACTGTGCTTAGGGCGCGCGCGCACCATCCCTCTTAAAGGGGCCGCGCGCGCCGTCCTATAGAGTCCCCGGCCAATGGCCGGAGGACTTCTCCTATATAAAGCACCTCCTCCAATATGGAGGTGTTTGTGCAAGGTTGTTGTTCCGTGTGCTAAACACTTGCTCCAGCCCTCAGGTCCCACTGCCTGTCAGTCCTGCCTGCCAGTCTATCTGTGAGTCCAGCCCGCCAGCCTGTCTAACAGTTCTGTCCTCCAGTCTGTCTACAGTTGTGCCTGCCAGCCTACTTACCTGGAGCACCTGTCTGGTACCTGTTGTGCCCGCCAGTCTGCCTACCTGGAGCACCTGCCTGTTACCTGTCGTGCCCGCCAGCCAGCCTACCTGGAGCACCTGCCAGTTACCTGCCGTGCTCGCCTACTTGCCTATCCGGAGCACCCATCTGGCTATCTGCCGAACCAGCCTGCTTATCTACCCGGACCACCCTGCTCATCCGCTGTACCGGTCAGTTCCTGCCATCTGACCCGTGGGAGTCACCTGCTCTCACACAAGGTCGGTCCCAGAGTGGCACCTGGTCCACCTGCCCGGTCCCTCCCTGGTTCACGGAGTTGAATAAGCCGCCGTGTAACCATGGTCAGGCCGAGTAAGCACTTAGTCACGCTCCTCTGGCCCCTCCTTGCACCGAAGCACAGAGGTTCCACCACCCGGACCCATATCAGTTTGCACAGGCCATGGAACCCGGTGGCCCCTAGGCTCCTTCGCTTTCTGGCCTGTATCAGGAGGTCTCACGTCAGAGACTATCCTGTCCTATCTGCGCACTGTCAACTCCCGCCTGGACACGCTGTCCACCCCGTCTGTATCTGTCTCTAGCCGAGCGGCACCCACTCCGGCGGCACCTCAACCTACTGGTGCTATGGCACCCGGCTCTGGACCCTGGCTCTCTGCGCCTCCATGTTATGGTGGTGACCCCGTCTTATGTCGGAGCTTCTTAAATCAGTGCACGCTGCACTTTGAACTCCTGGCACATCAGTTCCCCTCCGACCGGGCCAAGGTGGCGTTCATCATGTCTCACCTCACCGGGGAGGCATTGGCATGGCTAAACTCTCTGTGGGAAAGAGGGGATCCCCTGGTGTCCGATCTTCGTGGGGCGTACAATTTGGTCCGGATCCGCCAGGGAGACGAGTGGAAGACGGCATTCAACACTCGGGTTGGTCACTACGAATACCGCGTGATGCCCTTTGGTCTCTGTAATGCTCCTGCCGTCTTCCAGGAGCTGGTTAACGACATCTTCCGTGATCTCCTGTATTCATGCGTGGTGGTGTACCTGGACGATATCTTGGTCTTCTCTCCGGATCTGCCCTCACACCGGTGGGATGTTCGTCGGGTTCTGCTAAGGCTCCGGCAGAATCGCCTATACGCTAAATTCGAGAAATGCCTCTTTGAGCAGACCTCCCTACCATTCCTGGGCTATATCATCTCCGAGACTGGTCTGCAGATGGATCCCGAGAAGGTCTCTGCCGTATTAAAGTGGCCCCGACCAGAGGGGTTGAAGGCGATTCAGCGATTCCTGGACTTCGCAAATTATTACCGCCTCTTTATTCCTCATTTCTCCTCCCAGACTGCTCCCATCTCCGAGCTCACCCGTAAAGGAGCTAATCCCAGGGAATGGACTTCCGAAGCGGAGGAGGCCTTCGTCTCCCTAAAACAAGCCTTCTCCTCTGCCCCTGTACTGCACCGTCCGGATTGCAGCAAGCAGTTCTTCCTGGAGGTTGATGCTTCCTCCTCCGGAGCTGGAGCGGTGCTCACCCAGAAATCCTCGTCCGGGAGAATGGTAACCTACGGCTTCTCCTCCATGCTCTTCTCCTCGTCCGAGCGCAACTACTCCATAGGAGATCGTGAGCTGCTGGCCATCAAATTAGCGCTTGAGGAGTGACGTTACTTGCTGGAGTGGGCGCTGCACCCGGTGGTCATCTACACTGATCACAAAAACCTCGCTTATTTACAGAACGCCCAAAGACTAAATCCGCGTCAGGCCAGATGGCCACTATTCTTTGCCCGATTCTGCTTCACTCTGCATTACCGCCCGGCAGACAAGAACATTGAGGCTGATGCTCTATCCCGCTCATTCCTGTCTTCCGACCAGGAGGAGGAGCCTCTACATATCATTGACCCCTCCATAGTAATGACTGTGGCTTCGTTTGACCTGTCTCATCTTCCACCTGGTAAGACCTTTGTAGCGGTTCCGGATCGAAAGAAGGTCCTACTCTGGGGCCATTCCTTCAAACTAGCCGGTCATGCTGGCCAAAGGAAGACCTTTCTGCTCATCGCCTGACATTACTGGTGGCCTTCCCTGCGCCAGGATGTTGCGGACTTCGTCGCGGCTTGTTCCTCCTGTGCCCGTAGCAAGGTTCCCAGGCACCTTCCATCCGGCCGTCTCCTTCCTCTTCCCGTGCCTTCCGCTCCGTGGCAACACATTGCAATGGAGTTCATTACGGATCTCCCTGATTCTGACGGTTGTACTGTCATTTGGGTGGTCGCTGACCGCTTTTCTAAAATGGCTCACTACATCCCTCTGCCTGGTCTTCTGTCTGCATCTGTGCTGGCTAAGGACTGCATCCATCACATCTTTAGTCTTCACGGCCTACCCCTCCACATTGTGTCTGATCGCGGGGTTCAGTTCACTTCGCACTTCTGGAGAGCTACGTGCAAGCTGCTGGATGTCTCCTTGGATTTCTCCTCTGCTTCTCATCCTCAATCCAATGGTCAAGTGGAACTTATCAACCTCGTCCTTACCAGCTTTCTTCGCCACTTTGTCAACGCTCACCATAACGATTGGGTTGAGCTCCTGCCCTGGGCCGAGTTCTCCTATAACAACCATGAGAGCGAGTCTTCTTCTAAATCCCCGTTCTTTGTGGTCTACGGTCAATGACGCGCCCCCTGGGCCAGTGCTGTTTGGGGATTACCCGGAGCCGGATCAGATGGGGGTTGTAGTCTCCGAGTGGCGGCGACCCGGTCCGTGCCCAGGGTGTCAAACTCAGTGTGTGGCAGTCTTTACAGATGTTGTTAAAGGTCCTTAGTGTCGACTACGCCACCCGTTGATTTGCGGTCAAAAGGCCGCCGCTGCAGAAGGGTCCGCTGAGGCTGGTGGTGTGTGTGCAGCTGTGATAGTATAACCCCCAACGGGAGGGGTATTAGCCTCAGGGGGTCAGATGTAGAGGATGGTGGTTGTGAAGGTGCAGGATGAATCAGCAAGAAGACTCAGAGTCGGGCTGTGCAGTTCAGGGGTTTTTACTTACGGGTGTTCTTATGGTCACTCTGGCCTGAAGCGACCACCCGAGCCGTGCTGCGTCCACCAGGTCCTGGAGTCGGCCAACCCCCAAGTAATTCTGGAGCGTGGTCCTGAGCTCCCTTTCTGACTTTCCCTCTCTTCTGGCCGTTCTCACTAGGGATCCACTTATGTCCGGCTCCCTCGGGTCTCTTGGTGGGTACACCTCTTCTGGGTTCCCTGACCCTATACTTGGTGTGCCTTCCTAGTGGATTTAGTGAGGGTCGTGGCAGATCCTGCCCACGACCTCCGGTCTCTGGCTAAGGTGTGCTTTTCTCTCTGCCAGCTTGGGATCCGGTACCCTGGGTGCCAACCCTTCACCCTGCTGTTTGTATTCTGGGGTCTTGGGGTTCCTTCTTCTTCTCTCTGGGTCCTTCTGACTCCTCTCTCTCTCTCTGACTTGGCCTTGGAGCTGGGCCCAGCCGGAACCACAACTCCCTGTCAGCCCTTCTGGCTGAGCTTCTCTGCTCTGCTCCTCTTGCCTGACTGAACTCTCTCTACAAAAGACCCTGTCCTAAGATGGTGCCCACCTTATATACTCCCTCTATGTGTGAGCTCAGGTGACCAGCACCCAATGAGCTCCTAGCATTACCCAGACTGCTCCCCCTATCTGCCCCTACACTACTGGGATGTTCCACCCCCCTCCCACTCCAGCCAGGGACAGACACTATCGTACCTGCACATATATTGGTGGGAGTACCGTCGATCTGTCCCCCGGAAATGGGATGTATGTAGTGTATGCAGCTATCTGAGCTCAGTTCCACACTCCATCCTTACCCGGGAGTGGAATACCACACCTCTGGCTTGAGGTGTAATAGCCCTGTAGCAGCCGAGTCCTCAGGGTGCTACATCAACACCTCCGGATTCCGTTTCTTGTCTCCTCTTCAGTGGAAAATCCTGCCGCGGAGTCTCTTTTCAGCTATTTGGGAAGACACTAGATCTGCACTTCTTCAGTCCTCCGAGCGGATGAAGAGACATGCTGATAAGAGACGTCTGGATGCGCCTCAATTCCGTCCGGGAGACAAGGTCTGGCTTTCCTCCAAATATGTTCGTCTCAAGATGCCTTCTTATAAGTTGGGTCCGCGGTTCATCGGTCTGTTCGAGGCTCTGAACCAAATCAATCCCGTGGCTTACAAGCTGAAACTCCCGGTCACCTTACGGATTCCCAACTCCTTTCATGTATCCCTCCTCAAACCTGTTGTCCTTAATTCTCTCTCTGACGATCCAGGTACCGCTCCAGCTCCAGTCTCCGCTGAGGACGTCTTTGAGGTAGAAGACATTTTGGCCACCATGAGGGTAAGAGGAAAGACTTTCTTTCTTGTGGATTGGAAGGGGTTTGGCCCTGAGGAGAGGTCTTGGGAAGCCAGGGAGAACATTCATGCCCCTCATCTTCTTAAAAAAATTCTCACGGGCCTAAAGAGAGGGGGCGTAAAGGGCGGGGGGTACTGTAGCATCGGCGTCTCTGCTTCCTGCTGGGCAGAGACGCCGTTCCCTTCACTGGCGCGGCCCAAGTCCGGCGTCTTTCTGCTCCCCTGCTGCTGTGACGCGCACCGCGCGCAGCTTCCCGGGCACTGTGCTTACGGCGCCCGCTCCCTCCCTCTTAAAGGGGCCGCGCGCGCCATCCTATAGAGTCCCCGGAGGACTTCCCCTATATAAGGCACCTCCTCCAATATGGAGGTGCCTGTGCATGGTTGTTGTTCCGTGTGCTAAACACTTGCTCCAGCCCTCAGGTCCCGCTGCCTGTCAGTCCTGCCTGTCAGTCTGTATGTGAGTCGAGCCCGCCAGCCTGTCTAACAGTTCTGTCCTTTAGTCTGTCTACAGTTGTGCCCGCCAGCCTAATTACCTGGAGCACTTGTCTGTTACCTGTTGTGCCCGCCAGTCTGCCTACCTGGAGCACCTGCCTTCTACCTGTCATGCCCGCCAGCCAGCCTACCTGGAGCACCTGCCTGTTACCTGTCGTGCCCGCCAGCCAGCCTACCTGGAGCACCTGCCAGTTACCGGGCATGCCACCTCCTTGCCTACCCAGAGCACCCATCTGGCTATCTGCCGAACCAGCCTGCTTATCTACCCGGACCACCCGTCAGCCTTCCTGCCCCGCTCATCCGCTGTACCGGTCAGTTCCTGCCATCTGACCCTTGGGAGTCACCTGCTCTCACACAAGGTCGGTCCCAGAGTGGCACCTGGTCCACCTGCCCGGTCCCTCCCTGGTTCATGGAGTCGACTAAGCCGCTGTGTGACCTTGGTCAGGCCAAGTAGGCACTTAGTCACGCCCCTCTGGTCCCTCCTTGCACCGAAGCACAGAGGTTCCACCACCCGGACCCGTAACATCCCCTATGTACTAGAATATAACCACTATAATACTGCCCCTATGTACAAGAATATAACTACTATAATACTGCCCCTATGTGCAAAAATATAACTACTATAATACTGCCCCCTATGTACAAGAATATAACTACTATAATACTGCTCCCTATGTACAAGAATATAACTACCATAATACTGCCCCTATGTACATGAATATAACTACTATAGTGCTGCCCCTATGTCCAAGAATATAACTACTATAAAACTGCCCCTATATACAAGAATATAACCACTATATTACTGCCCCCCATGTGCAAGAATATAACTACTATAATACTGCCTTCTATGTACAAGAATATAACGACTATAATATTGCTCCTATGTACAAAAATATAACTACTATAAAACTGCCTCATATGTACAAGAATATAACTACTATAGTACTGCCCATCAATATCTGATATCAAGACTCTTCAGACCTACAGATCACTACCCATTCCTGCTAATACATGTGGGGACAAATGACACCGCAAGAAAGGACCTGGAAACCATCTGCAGTGACTTTGAAGACTTAGGCAAGAAAGTGAAAGAATTGGGAGCGCAGGTGGTCTTCTCATCCATCCTCCCAGTGGATGGCCATAGAACAATGAGGTGGAATAAGATTCTACAGGTGAACAACTGGCTACGTCGATGGTGCCGTCAACAAGGATTTGGATTTCTGGATCACGGAATGAATTACCTATACGATGGACTACTTGCTAGAGATGGGGTGCACCTTACGAAGACTGGAAAACATGTATTTGGAAGTCGCCTTGCTACACTCATCAGAAGAGCTTTAAACTAGAACAATGTGGGAAGGGAAGCAAAAGGCCAGAAAAAGCCATACAGCTGACAAATACTATTGAGATCTCTGCTACTGGAAGTGGAAAAGAAGAACAAAGACAAAAAAATCTAAATAATAAAAATATGGGAGGAAGAGAAACCAATCACAAACTAAAATGTTTTTATACAAATGCACAAAGCATGGGCAACAAACAAGGAGAATTGGAACTACTAATGCAGGAAAAGGAATATGATGTCATTGGAATCACTGAAACTTGGTGGGACGATACACATGATTGGAATAAAAGGCTAAAAGGATACAACTTATTTGCAAGAAACAGACTTGATAAACGAGGAGGAGGTGTTGCATTGTATGTTAGAAAAGCGTATATCTGCACAGAGATTGAAGCTTCAGAGACTGGGAGTTCTGTGGAAACTGTTTGGGTAAGAATACAAGGAGAGAACAACGGAAAGGACACCATTGTAGGCATTTACTACAGGCCACCTGGGCAAGCTGAAGATATGGATGAACTCTTTATGTATCAAATCACCAAGTTCTCCAAAAAATATGACGTAGTGGTCATGGGAGATTTCAACTATCCAGACATTTGTTGGGAATCTCTCTCAAGTAAAACTAACAGGTCAAGCAAATTCTTATCCTCTCTTGCTGACAACTTTATCTTCCAAAAGGTAGGGGAGAAAACAAGGGGATCTGCTACTTTGGATCTAATCCTTATAAACAGGGAGGAAATGGTTGAGGAGGTAAAGGTGGCTGGGACCCTAGGAGGCAGCGATCATGCTATTATAGAATTTTGGATAACTAGAGGAGGAAGACATGTGAAGACTCAAACTTCAAGGTTAGATTTTAGAAAGGCAGATTTTAAGAGACTCAGAAAGAGAATAGGAGGGATCCAATGGCTGGATGTCCTTAAGGACAAAAATGTCCAGGAAGGATGGGAAATTTTTAAAAATGAGATTCTCAAAGCACAATCGTTAACAATCCCGAAAAGTAGGAAGAATGGGAAGCATTTAAGGAAACCAGGATGGATGAACACAGAACTTAAACACATGCTAAAAAGAAAGAAAGAAATGTTTATTAAATGGAAAGAGGGAGGCATATCTAAAGAAGATTATTATGCAGTCTGCAGATCCTGTAGGGCACGTATCAGGTTAGCTAAAGCTGACAATGAATTAAGGCTTGCAAGAGATGTCAAAAGCAATAAAAAAGGATTTTGGGGGTATGTCAAAAGTAAAAGAAAAGTCAAAGATGCTATAGGATTTTTACAGGATGAAAATGGAGAAATGGTAAGAGAGGATGTTGAGAAGGCCAAACTTTTTAATTCCTATTTTGCATCTGTTTTCTCTCAGAAAGAAAATGTAACATCAACTGATCTTCACTGTCCTTTTAAAGGAATAGAGGAATCCAAGTTATCAGTAAACAGAAAGATTGTGAGGGAATATTTAGCTAACATAAATGAGTTCAAGTCTCCAGGTCCAGATGAATTACACCCCAGAGTACTGAAGGAGATTGTAGAAGAAATTTTAGAACCACTCTCCATAATCTTTGAAAATTCTTGGAGAACAGGAGAAGTCCCAGAAGACTGGAGAAGAGCAAATGTTGTTCCTATCTTCAAAAAGGGGAAGAAGGTGGACCCAGGGAACTATAGGCCGGTGAGTCTGACTTCTATACCAGGAAAGATCTTTGAACAAATTATTAAACAACATGTATGTAAGTACATGGATAAGAATGAAGTGATTAACCAGAGTCAGCATGGGTTTGTAACTAACAAGTCATGTCAGACTAACTTAATTTCCTTCTATGACAGAATCACTGACTGGGTGGATCAGGAATATGCTGTAGATATAGTATATCTTGACTTCAGCAAAGCATTTGACAAAGTATCTCACATCATCCTTATTGAAAAAATGACCAAGTATGCAATGGACCAGGCAACTGTTAGGTGGATTCATAACTGGCTTAGTGATCGGACTCAAAGGGTGGTTGTAAATGGCTTCACATCCAGCTGGATGAATGTCTCAAGTGGGGTACCACAGGGCTCCGTCCTGGGACCTGTATTGTTCAACATCTTTATCAATGATTTAGATGAAGGAATTGAGGGTAAACTGATTAAATTTGCTGATGACACAAAGCTAGGAGGGATAGCTAATACTAGAGAAGAGAGAGAGAGGATTCAAAAAGACCTAAATAAACTGGAGCAGTGGGCAGCAACCAACAGAATGGTTTTTAACAGGGAAAAATGCAAAGTACTACATCTGGGCAATAAAAATGAAAAAAGCATATACAGAATGGGAGGAATAGAGCTAAGCAACAGTACATGTGAAAAAGACTTAGGTATACTAATAGATCATAGACTGAACATGAGTCAACAGTGTGATGCAGCAGCAAAAAAGGCAAATACAATTCTGGGATGTATTAACAGAAGCATACAGTCTAGATCACGTGAAGTCATTATCGGTCTTTACTCCTCTTTGGTCAGACCTCATCTGGAATACTGTGTACAGTTTTGGGCACCACATTTTAAAAAAGACATAGACAAACTGGAGCAAGTTCAGAGAAGAGCGACCAGAATGGTGACTGGTCTGCAAACCATGTCCTATGAGGAACGGTTGCAGGATTTGGGAATGTTTAGCTTGCAAAAAAGAAGACTGAGAGGAGACTTAATAGCTGTCTACAAATATGTCAAGGGCTGTCACATTGTAGAAGGATCATCTTTATTCTCATTTGCACAAGGAAAGACTAGAAGCAATGGGATGAAACTAAATGGGAGGAGACACAGATTAGATATTAGAAAAAACTTTTTGACAGTTAGGGTGATTAATGAGTGGAACAGGCTGCCACGAGAGGTGGTGAGTTCCCCTTCAATGGACGTCTTCAAACAGAGGCTGGACAGACATCTGTCTGAGATGATCTAGTGAATCCTGCTTTGAGCAGGGGGTTGGACCAGATGACCCAGGAGGTCCCTTCCAACTCTACCATTCTATGATTCTATGATTCTATGCCCCTATGTACAAGAATATAACTACCATAATACTGCCCCCTATGTACAAGAATATAACTACTATAGTGCTGTCCCTATGTACAAGAATATAACTACTATAGTGCTGTCCCTATGTACAAGAATATAACTACTATAATACTGCTCCCCATGTTCAAGATTATAACTACTATAATACTGCCCTCTATGTACAAGAATATAACGACTATAATACTGTCCCTATGTACAAGAATATAGCTACTATATTACTGCCCCATATGTACAAGAATATAACTACTATAATACTGCCCCCTTTGTACAAGAATATAACTACTATAATACTGCTCCGATGTGCAAGGATATAACTACTATAATACTGCCCCTATGTACAGGAATGAATATAACTACTATAATACCGCTCCTATGTACAAGAATATAACTACTATAATATTGCTCCTATGTACAAGAATATAACGACTATAATACTGCCCCTATGTGCAAGAATATAACTACTATAATACTGATCCTATGTGCAAGAATATAACTACTATAATACTGCTCCTATGTACAAGAATATAACTACTATAATACTGCCCCCTATGTACTAGAATATAACTACTATAATACTGCCCCTATGTACAAGAATATAACTACTATAATACTGCCCCCTATGTACTAGAATATAACTACTATAATACTGCCCCTATGTACAAGAATATAACTACTATAATACTGCCCCCTATGTACAAGAATATAACTACTATAATACTGCTCCTATGTACAAGAATATAACTACTATAATACTGCCCCCTATGTACAAGAATATAACTACTATAATACTGCCCCTATGTACAAGAATATAGCTACTATAATACTGCCTCTATGTACAAGAATATATTAAAATATAGCTACTGAAACTAATTGAAAGACTTGTTGCAGTGACATGCCTACTGTCAGGGTCGGACTGGCCTGGCGGGGTATCAGGGAAATCCCCTTGCTGCACACGAGAGGGGGAAGAAAAATGTAAAAAAGAAAAAAAAAGCATGCGGTTTTCAAGGGCATGGGCAGGGACGTGCACACGCAGCGTTCATTACCTGAACCGCTGCATCACACGTCTCGATGAAACTGACTTCGCCAGCGTTTGACGTCACTGTTATGCATCTGCTGCGACGTGAGCATTCAAGTCAGCTTCCGGCCTCTACTAGGTCGGTGGCCATTTTAGGATCTAAGAAGAGGAGGACACTGCACGGCATCGGGAGCACAGGAAGGTAAGAGGAATCTTTTTTTTTCTGTGTGTGGATGCAGAATGGGATGAGGGCTAGCTTGGATATATGGGTGGAGGGGCAGCATGGACACATGGGGGCCAGCATGGATATATGGGGGGAAAAGGCTGGACACGGACATGGATATATGCAGGGTCAGACTGGTGTGTTTGGGACCCACACGGGGAATTGATCTTAGGGGCCCACCCTACATCTATATGCAAGTATCTGTAAACAGTTATCCCTGTCATAGTGGAGCATCGACTGTAAAACAAGGCAGCTCCTGCACATCTACTGTGCAAATACTATAACTGGGATGTACAATTCCGGTAATTTGCATTAAAGGGCTTCTTTGGTTAAAACAAGTTATCAACGATCCATCGACTCCACAGATTAGGTAGGTGATAACTTATTGATCATTTAGGTCTAACCTTTGGAAACCGCACCGATCGGAAGAATGGGGAAGTTTTATCCCTGACACTGCACTTTTATCCCCATTTTAAAATGCAGTGACAGGTGGGATGTCTGACCATAGCCTCATTCATTCTCTTTGGGGCTTTCAGAAAAAAAGAACAGCGCTCGCAGCTACTGAAGGAATGAATGGATCAGTGGTCAAGTCGCACGTGCCGCTCCATGCTAATGGGGATAATAGTCACTTTCGGCCGATCTGTACAGGTCCCAGCAGTCAGATCCTCACGAATCAATAACTTATCACTGATCCTGTGGGGAGGTGATTGCTTGTTTTCACTGGAGAACCCATGTAAGTGCATTTCTGCCGCTGTGTTCCAAGTATTTAATCTCTAATGAAAATAATTCTTTTTCTCCTAATTAATATCAGAGACATACACAATACAATCCACTATACCAACACCAATAATACCACATACAGTACAAGGGAGAAATACCGCCACACTGTGACCAGACCACAGATTACCACCATATAATGACCGAATAATACAACATATAAGGAAAAAAGACCGCCACACCATGACTAGACCACATATTGCCACCACATACAAGGAACTGTATATAGTGTCAGTGTACAGGTAATACAGTGATCACCAGTGACATTATACAGAGGAGCTCTGCATATAGTGTCAGTGTACAGGTAATACAAGGATCACCAGTGACATTATACACAGAAGCTCTGTATATAGTGTCAGTGTACAGGTAATACAAGGATCACCAGTGACATTATACACAGGATCTCTGTATATAAAGTACAGGTAATAAAGTGGTCACCAGTGACATACACAGGAGCGCTGTATATACTATATAGTGTAAGTGTACATGTACTCACCAGTGACATCTCTAGGTCGAGTCCTTCATCTTTGCTTTTCTTCTTCATATGGAACAGACTGCCATCACTTCTTCCAGTCAGCACTCGTCTCTGCTGATCGCTTCTAAATCACATTCCCCACTTTTTCCCCGACTTCTACACTACACCAGATGAAGAAAAAAATCGACATAGTGATGCCCTGCGCAGTAACAGGACCCTCCTTTTGATCCCCCCCTCCCATGGAAAACAGTTTTCTAAAAAGTACATTGTATTACAGAAATAATAATGTTGCTAATTGGACCCTAAAGTAATTATGTTTCCCACTAGCCACCATAAACTAATAATGTATGTTACTCAATCTGGCCCCCAAACAGTAATTAAGTCCCCCAGTCTGGACCCCAACATCCCTTGTCCAGCCTGGCCCCCCCATGTCCCTTGTCCAGCCTGCCCCCCACATATATCTATGCAGGCCTCCCATGTGTCTAGCCTGCCCCCCTTGTGTCCACCCTGCCCCCCCCCCTTCCCCATATATCCATCCTGGTCCCCATGTGACCAGCCTGTCCCCCCCATATGTCCATCCTGGCCCCTTGTGTCCAGCCTGTCCACCATGTGTCCAGCCTGCCCCAGAACTACTGTGTATAATGTCACTGTATTACCTGTACACTGACAGTATATACAGAGCTGCTGTGTATAATGTCACTGGTGATCACTGTACTACCTGTACACTTACACTATACACTGTATACTATAAATGTGTATAATGTCACTGGTGGTAATAACAGTGTTGTTACCATTGTGGTTTGTATTCATGATTAGTGTTGAGCGAACATGCTCGACACTGCTCGGTACTCGCCCGAGCATCACGCTACTCGGGATGTTCGGCGAGCACCGAGCATTTCCGGGTTACTCGGGCGGGAGCTCGGGTCTCCGCCCTGCATGTTTGGCGCTCTTTACAGAGCCAATGAACATGCAGGGATTGCCAGCCAGTCACTGTAATGCCGCAGCCATGTTGTTTATGGGCATTACAGTGATTGGCTGGCCGCACAGCGTCACCTCGAGTATTTAAAACCGGGCGCCGCCATCTTGGACACAGTCGCTCCAGATCAGACAGTGTAGGGACAGCGCTGCTGATCTAGGGAGAGATATATCCTGCAAAATAGTTAGTGTAGGGTCTGTAAAGGCTGCCAGATCAAACAAACAGTCCTTCTCAGGACTAATATCCATCCCAGCTATATCAGGCAGGCAGGCTGTATAGGAGACGCAGTGGTTATACCAGCAAACGCTGCATTACAGTCCTGTGTGCTGCTCCTGTTGCTGAAATTGCTGGACTTAGCTCCAGGTCCCGGGGGCCAGGAAAAATGCTTTTTTTTTATCTAAATCCTCTTTTTTTTTCCTCCTTCACAATGTACAAATACCCATCTTATTAACCTTTTGGTGTCCCCCCCCCCCCAAAAAAAAAGTGTGCCTCTGATTTTTCAGACACAAATATATCTGTTGAAAATAGTCTGGTGTAGGCCAGAGAAATAGAAGTGTGGTTTTGCAGTTCTATGGGCCATTTGTATCTAAAAAAAAACAGTTTGAGTGTGTCGCTCACTGTTCAGCCGCAAATATATATATTTAGAAAAGTCTGGTATACACCAGTAAATTATTACTGTGGTTTTGATGTTCCACGGTAAAACATCTCTATTATCCTGTTTTTGGCATTTTTTGCTGTATAAAAATAATAATAGTGTCTCCCTGATTTTTTCAGACACAAATATATCTGTTGAAAATAGTCTGGTGTAGGCCCGAGAAATACAAGTGTGGTTTTGCAGTTCCACGGTTCAAACCTCTGTATTATCCACTTTTGGGCCATTTGTATCTAAAAAAAACAGTTTGAGTGTGTCGCTCACTGTTCAGCTGCAAATATATATATATTCAAAAAAGTCTGGTATACACCAGTAAATTATAACTGTGGTTTTGCTGTTCCACGGTAAAACATCTCTATTATCCTGCTTTTGGCATTTTTTGCTGTAAAAAATAAATAGTGTCTCCTGATTGTTCAGACACAAATATATCTGTTGAAAATAGTCTGGTGTAGGCCCGAGAAATACAAGTGTGGTTTTGCAGTTCCACGGTTCAAACCTCTGTATTATCCACTTTTGGGCCATTTGTATCTAAAAAAAACAGTTTGAGTGTGTCGCTCACTGTTCAGCCGCAAATATATATATATTCAAAAAAGTCTGGTATACACCAGTAAATTATAACTGTGCTTTTGCTGTTCCACGGTAAAACATCTCTATTATCCTGCTTTTGGCATTTTTTGCCGTAAAAAATAAATAGTGTCTCCTGATTGTTCAGACACAAATATATCTGTTGAAAATAGTCTTGTGTAGGCCCGAGAAATACAAGTGTGGCTTTGCAGTTTCACGGTTCAAACCTCTGTATTATCCACTTTTGGGCCATTTGTATCTAAAAAAACCAGTTTGAGTGTGTCGCTCACTGTTCAGCTGCAAATATATATATATTTTAAAAAGCCTGGTATACACCAGTAAATTATAACTGTGGTTTTGCTGTTCCACAGTAAAAAATCTCTATTATCCTGCTTTTGGCATTTTTTGCCGTAAAAAATAAATAGTGTCTCCTGATTGTTCAGACACAAATATATCTGTTGAAAATAGTCTGGTGTAGGCCCGAGAAATACAAGTGTGGTTTTGCAGTTCCACGGTTCAAACCTCTGTATTATCCACTTTTTGGCCATTTGTATCTAAAAAAAACAGTTTGAGTGTGTCGCTCACTGTTCAGCCGCAAATATATATATATTCAAAAAAGTCTGGTATACACCAGTAAATTATAACTGTGCTTTTGCTGTTCCACGGTAAAACATCTCTATTATCCTGCTTTTGGCATTTTTTGCCGTAAAAAATAAATAGTGTCTCCTGATTGTTCAGACACAAATATATCTGTTGAAAATAGTCTGGTGTAGGCCCGAGAAGTACAAGTGTGGCTTTGCAGTTTCACGGTTCAAACCTCTGTATTATCCACTTTTGGGCCATTTGTATCTAAAAAAAAACAGTTTGAGTGTGTCGCTCACTGTTCAGCCGCAAATATCTCTATTTAAAAAAGTGTGGTATACCCCAGTAAACAATAACTGTGGTTTTACCATCCCACGGTAAAAAATCTCTATTATTCAGGTTTTGGTAGTTTTTTCCGTAAAGAAAAACAGTAGTGTCTCCTGACTGTTGTGACACAAAAATATATCTGTTGAAAATAGTCTTGTGTAGGCCCGACATCCCAGTGTGGTTTCGCAGTTCCACGGGTCAAATCGCTGTACTATCCAATTTTGGGCCTTTGGTATCTAAAAAAAAAGCAGTTTGAGTGTGTCGCTCACTGTTCAGCCGCAAATATCTCTATTTAAAAAAGTGTGGTATACCCCAGTAAACAATAACTGTGGTTTTCCTCTTCCACGGTTCTAATCTACTCTTTATTACCCTTTTTCCATTGATAGTGCAAGTGTAAGCTATTTTACTTCATTTACAATGGGCAAGGAGCATGG
Source organism: Phyllobates terribilis (assembly GCF_046119375.1). Taxonomy (NCBI): domain Eukaryota; kingdom Metazoa; phylum Chordata; class Amphibia; order Anura; family Dendrobatidae; genus Phyllobates; species Phyllobates terribilis. Next base: position 140,239,830 of record NW_027362767.1, read on the forward strand.
CAAGGGACGTGGAAGTGGACGTTCTGGTGATGGTTCGTGCAGAGGACGGGGCCGTGGCCAAGGTGAAAATGTGCCACAACCAACAGCCACATCTTCTCGCTCCCACTTCTTGACCGAATTACTAGGGAAGCACAGAACAACACCAGTATTGAGAACTGATCAGTGTGAACAGGTTATTAATTGGATAGCAGACAATACTTCCAGTTACCTGGGCACCACCACCTCCGGTCTGTCTTCCACACGGTCAACTCTTAGTAGCCGTCAGTCTCGACCGCATACTCCTCCTCACCCTGATGCTCCTTCCTCCCACCATGCCGAGTGTCGTCAGACAGCAAGTGATCCCACACTTGGACACTCTGAAGAGCTGTTCACTGGTCCATTTCCATATTTGGGCCCCTCGCCTGATACGCTTGAAGTGGTGGAAGAGGAGATCCCATGTTGCGATGCCCAAATATTTGAACAGCCACGGCCACAGGAAGTCGACGTTGGCAATCTGTCACAAGAGGTGGACGATGACGAGACACAATTGCCAGGAAGTGAGGAGGAGGATCGTGGTGCGCAAGTGGAAGAGGAGGAGGTGGTGGATGATCTAGTAACTGACCAAACGTGGAAGGAGGACATGCAGAGTGAGGCCAGCAGCACACAGGGGTGGGAGGCAGAGTACCCCAACAGGCAGGAAGAAGCAGTGTGGTGGCCGCAGACAGAAGGCAGGCAACCGTTCCCCGTAACACCAACACGAGGGACGTTGCCAGTACAAGCGGTAGGTCTTCCAGAGTCTGGAATTTTTTTAAAGACTCTGCTGATAACCCCAAAAAGGCCATATGTTCCACCTGCCATGCCAGCATCAGCAGCGGTGACAAAACTACCAGCCTGACCACCACCAGCATGATCAGGCACATGGCAGCAAAGCACCCGACTTTGTGGGGCGAAACCCAGGGTCCACGACCAGTATCAGCGGGTGTCACCACTGCTTCTTCCACTGTTGTGCGTGCAATAGAACCCCCTGTTGTGTGTGCAAGGCAATCCCTTGTCCATACTGCTTGTAAAGATGCCCCCTCCTCTCAGTCTTCACTTGTTATGGCAGTTTCTCAAGAAACAGCATCAACGTCCATGTCCACGTCCCACCGCAGCGTTCAATTGTCCATATCCCAGACCTTTGAACGAAAGCGGAAATTCGCAGCTAACGCCCCACAGGCCACAGTCCTAAATTCGCACATTTCACGACTGCTTGCTTTGGAAATGCTGCCTTTTAGGCTGGTGGAGACGGAATCCTTCTGCAATCTTATGGCGGTGGCCGTCCCTCGGTACTCGGTCCCCAGCCGACACTATTTTGCCCGGTGTGCCATCCCCGCACTACACAAGCACGTGTCCCAAAGCATCTGCCGTGCCCTCAACAACGCAGTTACCGGGAGAGTCCACCTGACAACGGACACGTGGACAAGTGCTTGTGGCCAGGGACGGTACATCTCTCTGACGGCACACTGGGTAAACATAGTGGAAGCCGGGACCCAGTTGGACCTTGGGACGGAACACATCCTCCCCACACCGAGGATTGCGGGCCCTATGTCAGTCAGAGTTGCCCCCACAGTGTACAGCTCCTGCGCATCCTCCTCCTCCTCCTCCTCCTCATGTTCAGCCTCCATCTCAGATATCACCACATAAGTTACAAGCTGGAAGCATTGCAGTACTGCCTCCGCCAAGCGGCAACAGGCTGTGCTGAAACTCATAAGCTTAGGTGATAAACCTCACACTGCTTGTGAGTTGTGGACAGCTGTGAAAGAGCAGGCAGATCTGTGGCTGAGACCGCTGAACCTACATCCCGGCATGGTCGTGTGTGACAATGGCCGTAACCTGGTGGCGGCTCTGAGGCGAGGTGAGATCACACACATACCATGCCTGGCTCATGTGCTTAACCTCGTGGTTCAGCGGTTTCTTAAATCGTACCCCGAGTTGCCAGATCTGCTCGTGAAAGTACGCCGCCTGTCAGTTCATTTTCGCAAGTCGGCTACAGCTTCCGCCGCCCTTGCTGTGTTGCAGCAGCGTTTGCAGCTTCCGACACGCCGACTGGTGTGTGATGTCCCCACACGTTGGAACTCTACCCTCCACATGTTGCAAAGGATTTGTGAGCAGAAGAGAGCAGTTGTGGAGTACCAGCTGCAACAAGGCCGTTGATATTCAGGTCAGACTCCACACATAAGACCTCAGGAGTGGACCTGGATGTCTGACATATGTACCATCCTGACAAACTTTGAGGAGGCCACCAAGATGGTGAGTGGCGATGATGCCATCATTAGTGTCAGCATCCCACTTGTCTGTCTTTTGCAACGCTCTCTGCAGAGAATTAAAGATGAGGCATTGCAGCCAGAGTATGATGAGATGGATCAAGAAGCCGTAGCGGGCGATTACACACAGCCCAGCCTCATCTCATCCCAACGTGCATTGGGGGACAATGAGGGAGAGGAGGAGGAGGAAGAACAGGAGCTGCTATCATGCGTTGTAGACGGTAGTACCTGTACAAGTGTCATACCGTCGGTTCAGCGTGGGTGGCCTGAGGACAGGGGGGAGGAGGAAGAGGAGGAGGAGGAGAGCATGGTCAGTCGTCATCTTGGTGAGGACACGGAAATCTTGCCCGTTACCAGTCTGGCACGCATGGCTGACTTTATGTTACGCTGCCTTAACCGTGACCCTCGCATTGTCAAAATGTTGGGTGACAGTCATTACTGGTTGATGACACTTTTAGACCCCCTCTACAAGGAGAACTTTCACTCTCTTATTCCTGAGTTGGAGAGGTCTACAAAAATGGGGCAGTACCAGAAGGCCCTTGCTGCAGAACTATTAAAAAAATTCCCATCTGAACACGGTAGCGGCAGAGGTCACAGTTCGCTGCCCAACTAAGGCATACAGGCGAGAGAGACGCATCTCCAATCCAGCAGAGGCAGGGGAACACTGTCAATGTTCTAGGACAGTTTTCTGAGACCTGCCCAGCTTACAGGCCCTGAGGCGCAGGGTACTCTCACAAGGAGTGGAAAGTTTCAAAAGATGGTGAGGGAGTACCAGCGTCCTCCGTGATTCCTCTGTGCCTTTTAATTATTGGGTATCCAAGCTGGACACTTGGAATGAACTCACTCTGTATGCCTTGGAGGTCCTGGCCTGCCCTGCCGCTAGCGTGTTAGCGGAGCGTGTTTTTAGTGCCGCTGGGGGAATTATAACTGATAAGCGCACTCGCCTGTCAACTGACAATGCTGACAAGCTGACCCTTATCAAAATGAACAAGGGCTGGATTGGGCCAGACTTCTCATCACCACCAAATGACAGCAGAGTAACATAAAGTCAAATCCACTGTGTTATTTCGGGAGGTGTATTCCCATGCATCGCTTCACACCCACACATGGGTATACGCTTCCTCATTTCGGCTGTTTTTTGCTCTTCTCCTTATCCTCAGCCTCCACGACCACTAAAGCACCAGGGTGACTGTGGTCCATGTTGCCAGCATTGCAAGTTCCTCTGTCCTAATTTTTGGCAGCTTTTGCTTGGAAGGCATAGGCAAAGACTATGGGAGACCCACTCCCCAATAATGGGAATAATGTTTTTAATATGCTGTACTGCATGGCTCTTGTAAGGGACATTGCAAGTTCCCCCTTCCTAATTTTTGGCAGCTTTTGCTTGGAAGGCATAGGCAAAGACTATGGGAGACCCACTCCCCAATAATGGGAATAATGTTTTTAATATGCTGTACTGCATGGCTCTTGTAAGGGGCATTAAAATCATCTTGTTAAGCTACTGTGACCTCTACGTCTCTTCCACAGGGCGTTGATATTGTCTTTTTATTCCACTGTAACCTCCACCACTCTTCCAAGGGGCATCGATATTGTCTTTTTATTCCACTGCGACCTCCACCACTCTTCCAAGGGGCATTAAAACCGTCTTGTTAAGCTACTGTGACCTCCACGTCTCTTCCACGGGGCATTGATATTGTCTTTTTATTCCACTGTAACCTCCACCACTCTTCCAAGGGGCATTAAAACTGTCTTGTTAAACCACTCTGAACTCCACGTCGCTTCCAAGGGGCATTAAAACCATCTTGTTAAGCTACTGTGACCTCCACATCTCTTCCAAGGGGCATTAAAACTGTATTGTTAAACCACTCTGAACTCCACGTCTCTTCTAAGGGGCATTAAAACCGTCTTGTTAAACCACTCTGAACTCCACAGCTCTTCCAAGGGGCATTGACATGTTGTTTTTAATTACCTCTAACCTCCACGACTCTTGCAACGGGCATTGCATTTCCTCCTAATTTTTGTCAGCTTTTGCTTTTCAATGCATAGGCGAACACTAAGGGAGACCCACTCCCCAATAATGGGTAGAAGGTTTTTAATACGCTGTAATCCACGTCTGTTTCAAGGGGCATTGCAGTGCCTAATAATTTTTGGAAAGCCTTCCATTCCCTGCTTAGGCCAACAGTGTACAGGAGACCCAGTTGCTATAAATGGAAAAAACGGTTTAGTTAAGGCCCTCTGACCTCCATGTCACTTCCAAGGGGCATTGGAGTGCCTCGAAATTTTTGGTAGGCATTGCATTCACTGTATGCCTTATAACTGTGTAGCTGAACCGCTCCTTTTGGTACAGAAACATATCCTACAAGACATGTGTGGTTGGCTGGCCTGATATTGATGTGAATGGTCCCTGTTCCTCCTGCTCTTTCTCCTTTGCCACCACCTCATCCATCATTCATCACCTGAAGCTTTGTTTTAACGGGAGTCATAGAACTGGGATAGTAGCAGGAAAACATCCAGCAATCCTCGAAGGCCAAAACGCTGACCACCTCAGGCCTAGCTGCTACTACATACATGCGCTTGCATTCCAAGGAACAGAAAGCTAAGGAGGTGGATGGCCTCATGATCATGAATAATTTACTCGTTGTGTAGGAGGCCGACCACTGCTGCTGTCTACCTTCTGAACTTTGTGTTGAAGCCTGATTGACCCAGGACCCGCAATCCTCTATGTCTGGAGAACGTGTTGCATCCCAGTGTCCAACTCTGTCCCGGCTTCCACAATATTAACCCAGTGTGAAGGCGTCAGTGAGATGGACCATTCCTGGCCACATTCACTTGTCCACTTGTTTGTGGTTAGGCTGTCCTTCCCACTAAATGCACTGGGGAGGGCACAGGTAATGTTTTGGTATGCGCGCTTGTGTATAAGGCGGTATAAGGGGCGGCTGGGGACCGTTTATGGACACCCGGCCACCCCCACGCGGCTGGGGACTGTGTGTGGGCACCCGGCCGCGGGGTGGCTGGGGACTGAGTATGGACACCCGGCCGCCCCCTGGCGGCTGGGGACCAAGCGTGGACACCCGGCTGCCGGGCGGCTGGGGACTGAGTATGAATACCAGGCTACCGACGCAGCCATGACGTGGTGGCCAGATTCCACCTCCACATGCCTAAAAGGCCCAATTTCAAGTGCAAGCAAGCTAGCAGTATGGTATTACAGCCTGGGTGTGGGTGGGTGGCAGGCTGCATACTTGCGCTTGTATTGCAAGTTATGGGAGAGGTACAATTGAACACTGCCCTGGGACAAGGACTTGCACGGGGATAGTTGCAAGTCTGCATCTTCTGATGCGGCAAGGATCACTTCTGATGGGCACACTTTTAGGCAGTGACCTGGGTGTCAGAGATGCTTCCAGGGGTCTTCCCCATGCTGTTCCCATGTCTTTTTAGCACTGTATGCATGTGTCACACAGCACATGGCCAGATAAGGTTGTAAAATGTTAAAATGACATTTCCCGGTGAATGCATTTGTGACGGTTGAAAGCAATACAAACGTGCAAAAACGCATAAAAAATGCTACTTGTGAACATAGCCCAAGGTGTGGAGGAGTATTTTTGTTTTTGGTTATTTATTTTACCTTATACACAAGTCTTTACCCTGGAAAGGATGTTCCTTAACCCCTTTCCGACCTGGTCAGTAATAGTACGCACCAGGTCGGGAAGGCCGGTTCAGCGGTGAGCCCGCACTGAAGCGAGCACATGTCAGCTGATCATTGGAATCGCAATCCACCCGCGGCTGTTAACATGTTAAATCTCTGACAGTGGCATTTAACTCGGGCTTCCGGGAGTCCTAAGCCCCGCCCATCAGTGACCCCATCACGTGATCGCGGGTCACCAATGGGTGGGCATGACAACTCAGGGTCTGCAGCAGACGCCTGTGGTTGTCATGTCTCAATTGCTATGAGCGCCACCTAGTGGTCAGCGCTCATAGCAAGTGAGCATTTCTTCTGCATACAAACGATCTGCTCATCGCTTGTATGCAGTAGAAGCAATCAGACAACTGCTGCTTCTAGTCTCCTCTGGAGACTATAGAAGCAAGCAGAAAGTGTAAAAAAAAAGTTTAAAAAAAAATAAAAAATATATAAAAGTTTAAGTCACCTCCCTTTCGCCCCATTCAAAATAAAATATATATATATATATATAAATAAAAAAACCACATACACATATTTGGTATCACCGCGTTCAGAATCGCCCGATCTATCAATATAAAAGAAGAATTAATACAATCAGTAAACGGCGTAACGAGAAAAAAATTTTAAACGCCAGAATTAAGTTTTTTCGGTCGCTACAACTTTGCAATAAAATGCAATAACGGGCGATCAAAACATCGGATCTACCCCAAAATGGTATCAATAAAAACGTCAGCCCGGCACGCAAAAAATAAGCCCTCACCTGGCCCCAGATCCCGAAAAATGGAGAAGCTAAGGGTCTCGGAAAATGGCGTAATTTTTTTTGTTTTTTTTAGCAAGCTTTGGATTTTTTTTTCACCACTTAAATAAAAAAGAACCTATACATGTTTGGTGTCTATGAACTCGTAACGACCTGGAAAATAATGATGGCAGGTCAGTTTTAGCAATCTGTGAACGTGGTAAAAAAAGGACCCAAAAAACAATTGTGGAATTGCATTTTTTTTGCAGTTTCACTGCACTTGGAATTTTTTTCCCATTTTCCAGCACACGATATGGTAAAACCAGTGATGGTGTTTAAAAGTACAACTCGTCCCGCAAAAAATAAGCCCTCACATGGCCATATTGAACGAAAATTAAAAAAGTTCTGGCTCTGGGAAGAAGGGGAGCAAAAAAGGAAAACACAAAAACAGAAAGACCCATGGTCGTTAAGGGGTTAACATATTTCACAGGAAAGCACTTTCACTTTCATTTTTGAACGTTTTATTGTGAGCCTGTAAAAGTGGCTTAATACCTCTGACCACGTTGTTGACAGCAGTGACCTGGGGGTCAGAAATGCTTCCAGGGGCGATCCCCATGCTGTCCCCATGTCATTTGAGCACTGTCACTATCATTTTGGGCACTTTTTAGGCTTTCTACAGACTGCCGGGGGAGCCGCCGCAAAAATGTTCGGGTCTTCCATAGACTAACATTGGGCTCGTTGCTCGGGTCGAGCACCCGAGTATCACAGTGAGCTCGGCCCGAGCTTCGAGCACCCGAGCATTTTAGTGCTCGCTCAACACTATTCATGATCAATATTATAGTATTTGGTCACTATGTGGTGGTAATATGTAATCTGGTTATGGAGTGGCGGTATTTTTTCCTTGTATGTGGTGTTATGTGGTCAATATGTGATGGTAATATGTGGCCTGCTCATGGTGTGGCGATATTTGTTCCCTGTATGTGATGGTAATATGTGGTCTGGTCATAGTGTGGCGATCTTTGTTCCATGTATGTGGTGGTAATATGTGGTCTAGTCATGGTGTGGCGGTCTTTGTTCCTTGTATGTGGTGGTAATATGTGATCTGGTCATGGTGTGGCGGTCTTTGTTCCTTGTATGTGGTATTATTCGGTCACTATGTGGTGGTAATATGTGGTCTGGTCATGGTGTGGTGATATTTCTCCCTTGTATATGGTATTATTGGTGTTGATATAGTGGATTGTGTTGTGTATGGCGGTCATTTGTTCTCTCTGATATTAATTAGGAGAGGATTTTTTATTTCCATTAGAGATTAAATACTTGGAACACAGCGGCAGGGATGCACTTACAGGGGTTCTCCGGTGAAAACAAGCAATCACCTCCCCACAGGATCAGTGATAAGTTATTGATTTGTGGGGGTCTGACTGCTGGGACCTTCACAGATCGGCCGAATGTGAGTTTTATCCCTATTAACATGGAGCGGCATCTGCGACTTGACCACTGATCCATTCATTCCCTCAGTAGCTGCGAGCGCTGTTCGTGTTTTTTTCTGGAAGCCCCCAAGAGGAAGAATGGAGCTGCGGTCAGACATCCCACCTGTCACTGCATTTTAAAATTAGGATAAGTGTCCTGTCAGGGATAAAATTTCCCCGTTCTTCTGATCGGTGCAGTTTCCAAAGGTTGGACCTAAACAATCAATAAGTTATCACCTACCTAATCTGTGGAGCCCATGGATCAGTGATAACTTGTATTAACCAAAGAAACCCTTTAAACTACCATAATTGTACATCCCAGATATGGTGGTGCACAGTAGATGTGCAGGAGCTGCCTTGTTTTACAGTCGATGCACCAACATAAGGCTGTGTGCACACGATGCGTTTTTAATGCGTTTCCGCAGCGTTTCTGCAGCTGCGGATACGCCGCGGAAACGCATTAAAAACGCATGGTAGAAGGGCAGCAATGTTCCCCAATGGAAATCCGCATGTGCTGTGCCCATGATGCGGATTTTTCAGCAGCGTAAACGCTGCGATCAAAAATCCGCAGCATGTCCATTAATTTTGCGGAAACGCGGCGTTTTCGCCGCCATTGACTTGCATTAGACCGCATGGATTACGCATCACTGTATATGTAGATGCGTAATCCACGCGTTCTAATGTGCGGATGGTACCCGGGTGTAGAGGAGAGGAGAGTCTCATCCACACCCAGCTACCATTAAAAAATCTGTAAAAAAAGAATAAAATAAAAAATAAATGTATACTTACCATCTGTCGGCCCGCGCACCGCTCCTGCTTGGTTCCCGGCACTTTGCAGTGAGTTGAAGGACCTGCTCTGACGTCAGAGTCATGTGACGGGTCACGTGACGCTGACGTCGGCAGGTCTTTCAATTCAATGCTGCCGGCAAGGGAGAACTGAGTGAGCAGGACAGCGGGGGCCATCAGAGGGTAAAGTATACGTTTATTTTTTATTTTTACCACTCTCTCGGGTCACACTATATAAATCCATGCCGGTTGCATGGATTTATATAGTGTGACCTAGTTGTCAAGCACTTTCCAGGTGATGCTAAAATCGCCTGGAAAGCGCTTGTCAATCTGCATGCGGAAACGCATATGGAAACGCTTGTGAATCCGCATGTATTCCGCAGGAAAAACGCATGCACAATCTGCATGCGTTTTTTCTGCCAGGGAGATGCAGAAATGATGCAGAAATTTTCTGCTTCATTTCTGCATCGTGTGCACATACCCTAACAGGGATAACTGCTTACAGATATTTACATATAGCTGTAGGGTGGGCCCCTGGGGTCAATTTACCCTGTGGGCCCCAGACACCTCAGTCCGACCCTGACTATCGTTGTGGGTGCCGCCCGTGCAAGCTTGAAACACAAGGACATTAAAGCGCCGTCATCGCGAGAGATTGAATAGTAAATAGGATGTTCAAATTGTTAAATTGCTGTTATTTAAATTATTGCTGATATTGAGTGACTTGTTACCCTGTGCCCATTTAACTGACTGTTTGCACAATTAACACCTTCACTTTCTTGTTAGAAAAATAAATAACTTAGCTGGTTACTTCCGCCTCATCTACATCTGTGTGTTGCTTCTTAGTAACATGTTCACATTTGGCGTAGTCGGCAGGATGAAACATTCCAGCGCAGAAATGGCAGGTCAGTAACCGAGTCTGCAAGGGGAAGCATTCACCTGGGGGGCTATGCTTAGCAACCTCCTAAAGTTTACAGGAAGCAATTTGTTACTATGGGACTGGGTAGAGCAACTGAGGAGTATGTTAGGCATGCACCCCATGACATCTGCCTTACAGGCTGAGATGACCCTGCTGACCCTAGATGGAGAGGCCCAACAAAAGTTCTGACAGCCAAGGGACCGTGATGAAGTAGACAAAGTGATTAGAATTCTAGAGGACATGCATGGTGACACCACTGACTTGAGTAACTTACACATACGTCTATTCTGTCAGGTTAAGAGGGAGGACATGACAGTGGCCAAGTATATGAAGTAACAGCCCATATCACAAAGAATACTAATGAAGAGTATTGAGGGCTGGGACCGCTGGATGAGGTTCTGAGGGATCATTTAGTTGCCGGCCTGAGAGACCCCTATTTGAGGCAGGCCCTGTAAGGGCACCTACATTATAATCCCAATATGAGTTCTCTGGAAGTCGGGGCAGAAGCCAGCGTTCGAGATCATGAGGCTCCAGTTATGACAGGTATGGTCCGAAGCCATGAAGTAAAAGTCACCAAGTTGCCAACTGCCGAGCCGGACTGGGCCCTGGAATTATGGCAGTAAATACGAGTCATTAGGGGAGTATTACGTAACATCAGGGCAACCCCCGTTAATACCACAGAGCCTAGCACTGCGACCCGGTATGAGGAGAAGTCAGGAATAGCTCTCTCCCTGTGGCCAACACCACTGACCACGTCACACACCAGAGAAAAGTGGTGTAGAATGCTGGACTTGGGATGGAAGGAGGTCACATCTCCCGGAACAATCTGACTAGGGAAAGAAGACGGAGAGGGCGGTGGTTAAACTAACACACCCCGCGGTCGAGGAGTACACTGTGGGGCTCTGCACCCCTGGAAGGGGGAATGAAGACTCCGAAGACATTATTTCTGAAAGACCCACTGGTCAAGTTCAATCGGCAAAGGATCCACCATTTATTGTATTCCTTTATGCCAGAGGAATACTTTCGTGCTCACTTCCTGGACGTCGACCTCCAGGGAGGAACCAACCAGACAGCTGGTGGCTGCCAAGCAGGATCCCATTCCCATGGCAGGAGTAGTGTGGATGACCATACGAGTGCTATGGAAAGGATCTGGGAACGAAGGGGATCATATTAGTAAAAGGCTTCGTTGAGGAAGAACCTATCTTGACCCTGGCGATGAATGTCTCGAGAGAAGTGGGACAATATCTAGCTGACGGGCGGCTAGCGAACAGCTGGGCTAGTGTAACTCGACATCATGTGAGCAAGAGAGAGTTCCAACAACTTGTTCGGATCAACCAAATTTAGAAGTTACTAACTGCATCTCAGTACCCTGGAAAAGTGGTGATGCCCCTTGAAATTGCTGTGACCCTGCCATCAGGACAAACTAAACTCCCCATGTCAGTCCGGGCCCATGTGTCATTGGAAGGGGTAGAATTACAGGTCGAACCCTTAAAAGGGGAAGAAGCGACCCTGGGGTTGCTGGTCGCCCACATTCTAGCCACCGTATGCCAAGGACATGCACTAGTGCAGTGCATTAACTTGAGTGGAGCAAACCTAAAGCTAACCCCAGGACAGAAGTGGCTCGAGTGTATGTGATGCCGGAATAACTAACCAGGTCCGACGTCATAAAATTGACATCCGTGAAAGGAGACCCATGGACCTTGTCAGTGTCTCCCAATTCAATGGAAAATGTAACATACCTGGCGGCGTCCTTGCATAGTGGTCCATCTCCCACTGTGCAGGAGCGCGCATTTCATCTCCAGTCCAGACTGCCACTTTGGCTTCTTTCCATGTTGTCTGCTTTGCTTTGCTCTTGCTGTTTAGGGCGATGCCCGCCGAACTTCCTGATTCTTGTAGCTGCTGCAGACACACCCCTAATGCGTCCTCAGCCTATTGCTGTCTGTCACCTGGTATTTAAACCAGATGCTTCTTGGAATCCATGCCTGAGCATCTTGTTCTGTCAGTTGGCTTCTGGTCGCTGACATGCCAGGTCCTGTCTATGTTTCCTGCCTTACGGTATCCGTTCCCGTGTCTGAACTGTGTCCTGTCTGTGCACTCTAGCCAGCTGTCTCTCTGCCTTCCTGGAGGCTGTATTTCCAGGCCTGTCTGAACACGCTCCTAGCCTGTTCGTCTCGCCCTCTGGGGGCCGCATACCCAGACTCGCTCCTGTATTTGTTGTAGTACAGTTCCTGTCTGAACTGTCTCCTAGTTTCTTATCTGTTTTGTCTTTATGTCCGTTTGCTCCCTTTTTCTGCAGTGTCTGAACCAGCACTTGGCTTTACCTAGGCTCGTTCTTGCATTTTGTTGCAGTAACTGTTCTTGTTTGAACTGTCTCCTAGCTTCTTACCTGTTTTGTCTTTATGTCCGTTTGTTCCCTTTTTCTGTAGAGTCTGAACCTGCACCTAACTTCTACTCGTTGTCATTGTACTTCCGTTTGTGAGTTGGAGTCCTTTCGCTACTTCTTTGCAAGTACCTTGTTGTATCTGGTTCTGCCTTTCTTTTCCAGTCTGTTCCGTGTGAACAGAGCCCTGTCCCCTTTGCTTTGTCTTTGTTTACCGCTTCGGCGATTTATCTCTGTCCAGTCTTACTTACCGCTTCGGCGGTTCCTGCCTGCTCAGCCTTGTCCACCGCGTCTGCGGTTTCGCTTTGCTCAGCCTTGTCTACCGCGTCTGCGGTTTCGCTCTGCTCAGCCTTGTCTACCGCGTCTGCGGTTTTGCCCTGCTCAGCCTTGTCTACCGCGTCTGAAGTTTCGCTCTGCTCAGCCTTGTCTACCGCGTCTGCGGTTTCGCTCTGCTCAGCCTTGTCTACCGCGTCTGCGGTTTCGCTCTGTTCAGCCTTGTCTACCGCGTCTGCGGTTTCGCTCTGCTCAGCTTTGTCTACCGCATCTGCGGTTTCGCTCTGCTCAGCCTTGTCTACCGCGTCTGCGGTTTCGCTCTGCTCAGCCTTGTCTACCGCGTCTGCGGTTTCGCCCTGCTCAGCCTTGTCTACCGCGTCTGCGGTTTCGCTCTGCTCAGTCTTGTCCACCAGGTCTGCGGTTTCGCTCTGCTCAGCCTTGTCTACCGCGTCTGCGGTTTCGCCCTGCTCAGCCTTGTCTACCGCGTCTGCGGTTTCGCTCTGCTCAGCCTTGTCTACCGCGTCTGCAGTTTCACTCTGCTCAGCCTTGTCTACCACGTCTGCGGTTTCGCTCTGCTCAGCCTTGTCTACCGCGTCTGCGGTTTCGCTCTGCTCAGCCTTGTCTACCGCGTCTGCGGTTTCGCTCTGCTCAGCTTTGTCTACCGCGGTTTCACTCTGCTCAGCCTTGTCTACCGCGTCTGCGGTTTCGCTCTGCTCAGCTTTGTCTACCGCGGTTTCGCTCTGCTCAGCCTTGTCCACCGCGTCTGCGGTTTTGCTTTGCTCTGCTTGATTACCGCATCTGCGGCTCTGAACCCGTCTCCCAGTCTGTACTGGACCCTACCCAGCCTGCACTCTAGCCTGCCTGTTCCTGTATTCCCCGGTGTGGGTCAACAGCCGTTTCCGGAGTCTGACCTGGAGTAGACCCTGGTCCCTCTGCTCGGTTCCTCCCTGGTGCACTGGCGTCGTATGCCGTCGTGCGACCTTGGTCGGATCGAGCAGATACTTAGTTATGCCCCTCCAGGCACTCTCCGGTTCATGGCACAGTGGAACCACTAAACACGCACACGCCAGTCAGTCCGGGCGTGTGCATTACAGAAAAAAAGGGTGAAATAAGAGCTGGCTGCAATATTTTGGAGCAGATAGAAGCAAACCTGACAGAATTGGGGCAAGTAGAAGTACTGACACGATATCAAGGTGTGTTTGCTCAACACAATGACGATTTTGGGTGCACTAACGCCATCCGGCATGAGATTCCTACGGGAGGTACAGCCCCTGTCCGAGAAAAGTGATAGACTCGCTGTCACATATGCTACGAAATGGAGTGATACAAGAGAATCGGAGCCCCTGGGCTGCACCAATTGTACTAGTTCGGAAGAAGGATGGGGCATTAAGATTCTCAGTGGACTATCGGTGATTGAATGCCTGCACTGTGCGGGACTCATACCCTCTCTGAGGACAGAAGAATCCCTGTCTGCCTTGGGAAAGGCCAAATACTTCTCTCGATATGGCCAGTGGCTATTGGCAGGTCCCCGTGGCTGCAAAGGACTGACTGAAGACTGCCTTCATCTTTCCCATGGCTTTATTCGAGTTCAGTTGAATGCCGTTCAGGTTAACTAATGCACCAGGAACATTACTGTGCCTGATGGAAATATGCCTTGAGGACATAAACTTCGAAGCAACCCTAATATACCTCGATTACATCATCATCTATTCTGCCACCTCCAAGGAACATCTTGTCAGATTGGGGCAGGTGTTGGAACGGCTTCAGAGGCATGGACTTAAAATAAAACTTTGAAAGTGTCACCTGTTTCAGAGGGATATCGAGTACCTGGGGCATACAGTCTCCAATGCAGGGGTCTATCCCACCATGTAGAAAGTAGCTGCTGTACAGAAATGACCTACGCCCACAACACTGAGGTAGCTGAGAGCATTCCTGGGACTGTCCGGGTACTATCGGAGGTTTATCAAGGATTTTGCCAAGACTGCAGCAACATTACATGAGTTACTAAGGGGGACAGCCGGAGGGACCAAGAGACGGTCAATCCAATGGAACCCAAGTCGAGAACAGGCTTTCCGGGCTCTAAAACTAGCACTGACCAATGCCACCATCCTGGCGTATGCTGACTTCTCTCAACCCTTCGTGTTGTACACCGATGGAAATTTTATGGTCTGGGAGCAATGTTGGCTCAATTCCAAGAAGGGCTAGAAAGGGTGATCGCATACGCTAGTCAGTTACTGAAGGACTCTGAGAAGAACCCCCTATAATTAAAGCTCTTTCAAGTTGGGATTGCTGGCACAGGTGTTGGCCATGATAGAAAAGTTTGCAGAGTACCTGTTGGGATCAGAAGTACATGCTCGAACCGATAATCCATTCTCCCACCTAGAGAATGCAAAGCTGGGTGCACTGGAGCAAAGGTGGGTTGCCAGAATGTCCAAGTACCGGAACAAGATCTATCGGTCGTAAGCTGATAATATGCATGCAGATGCGCTGTCCAGTGTAACCCAGGAATGTCCAAAGTGTGATGCAGACGAAGAAATGGAAAGTGACAAGACCCCAGACTTCAAGTGCTTCGTGACAGCAGTAGTGGCCACTCAAAAATTAAGGGAGGAACCCACACAGATTTTGGGACCTTTAAAATTGTTCCAGAAAATTAGATATTCTCCTAGAAAATTATTGCAATTACAAATGTTTTGTTATACACATGTTTATTTCCTATGTGACGGTGCCAACAATTCTGTCTTGCCCATTTTTGGGGTTTTGTGTGAGATTATGTCCAATTAGCCTTTTTTCTTTTTTGTGTTGTTTCAATACACACAAAGAAAATAAACGTGTATAACAAAACATGTGTAATTGCAATAATTTTCTGGGAGAAATACCTTATTTTTCGGACTATAAGACGTACCTAGGTTTTAGAGGAGGAAAATAGAAAAAAATGTAAGCAAAAAATGTGGTCACGATGCTCAGTTAAGGGGGAGGGAGTCTGCTGCTGACACTGGTATAGGGGTAATGTCCCCCAATTTTGTTAATATCCCCCATCCTGATATATATGCCCCCCATTCCTATTATACGTGGCCCCATCCCCATCCTGGTATGCATGGCACTCCTTATCCCCATCCTGGCATGCATGGCACCCCAATCCCCCATCCTGGTATGCATGGCACCCCTCATCCACAACCTGGTATGCATGACACCCCTTATCCCCATCCTGGTATGCATGGCACTCCTCATCCCCATCCTGGTATGCATGGCACCCCTCCATCCTGGTATGCATGGCACTCCTCATCCCCATCCTGGCATGCATGGCACCCCAATCCCCCATCCTGGTATGCATGGCACCCCTTATCCCCATCCTGGTATGCATGGCACTCCTCATCCCCATCCTGGTATGCATGGCACCCCTCCATCCTGGTATGCATGGCACCCCTGATCCCCATCCTGGTATGCATGGCACCCCTGATCTCCATCCTTGTATGGATGGTACCCCTCCATTCTGGTATGCATGGCACCCCTCCATCCTGGTATGCAAGGCTCCTCTCATCCTGGTATGCATGGCATCCATCATCCTTATTCTGGTATGCATGGCACCCCTCATCCTTATCCTGGTATGCATGGCACACCTGATCCCCATCCTGGTATGCTTGGCACACCTGATCCCCATCCTGGTATGCATGGCACCCCTGATCTCCATCCTCGTATGCATGGCACCCCTCATTCTGGTATGCATGGCACCCTTCCATCCTGGTATGCATGGTACCCCTCCATCCTGGTATGCATGGCACCCCTGATCTCCATCCTGGTATGAAAGGCTCCCCTCATCCTGGTATGCATAGCACCTCTCATCTTTATCCTGGTATGCATGGCACCCCTCATCCTTATCCTGGTATGCATGGCATCCCTCATCCTTATCCTGATATGCATGGCACCCATCATCCTTATCCTGATATGCATGGCACACCTGATCCACATCCTGGTATGCATGGCACCCCTGATCTCCATCCTCGTATGCATGGTACCCCTCCATCCTGGTATGCATGGCACCCCTCATCCTGTTATGCATGGCACCCCTCCATCCTGGTATGCATGGTACCCCTCCATCCTGGTGTGCATGGCACCCCTGATCTCCATCCTGGTATGCAAGGCTCGCCTCATCCTGGTATGCATGGCACCTCTCATCCTTATCCTAGTATGCATAGCACCCCTCATCCTTATCCTGGTATGCATGGCACCCCTCATCCCTATCCTGGTATGCATGGCACCCCTCATCCCTATCCTGGTATGCATGGCACCCCTCATCCCTATCCTTGTATGCATGGCCCCCCTCATCGTTATCCTGGTATGCATGGCACCCCTCATCCTTATCCTGGTATGCATGGCACCCCTCATCCTTACCTTGGTATGCAAGGCACCCCTCATCCCTATCCTGGTATGCATGGCACCCCTCATCTCTATCCTGGTATGCATGGTACTTCTCATACTTATCCTGGTATGTATTGCACCCCTAATCCCCATCACTGTATGTATCTTCCGGCGTTGAACACAGATCGTAATTGGCAATGGCTTTTTATTAGGTCCTTAATTACACCCACACACCTCCCCTTCGTGACTTCATGTCGGGCGGATTTGTGGGATGTTCTCACAAGATATCTTCATCCTCTGAAACTCCCCGGTGTTAAACATTTTATATCATGATTTTACCGTTATATAGACCCCAGATATGACAGGTATAGCTCCATCTATCAGATCATTATTCAATTGGAGGGATTCTAGTGGCCCTACATCGATGTGAGTTAATTGTCATGTCCGTACCTTCGCTATGACGCCGAAAATCTATATCTCATAAATATCGGATGGATACAGAACCCAATATTCCTATCGGTACAATGGAGACACCAAGGCTGAAGAGATTTTTTTCATCATAGCAGCTTCTGCCTCTTGGATCTACAAATGTTAGACTCTTTATCTTTTTCCCATAATAGATATCCTGGGCACTGCAGGGAGCCACTGCTTCAAAGGGGATTTTAATTAGTGTTCCTCACTTCTTAGCTATACTTAATTTACTCTCTTCCCATATGTTAAACATGTGGTTCTACTTCCAAAAGGGATTTGGATTGTCAGCTCTTTCTCCTGGAGATTTTATGGATCTGAATTTTTCTATGACAAAGACCATGAGAGAGGTGCACACTTTGGTTCTGAAAGAACCTTACGGTGGCTACAACGCCTGGTGTACTAGCCCCAGCTACGCCGAGCAGTGGAAGAAATTTGCTGAAGCTGTTGACAGTGTGAGCTGACCAAACCCCCAGAACAAAGGACCCCTATCCAAGTGATCCAAACTTCTGCGCCATTAGAAGTGTTTGCAGTAGTAACTCCAACCAGGGACCAGAAGGTTGAGGCGACCAGAGCTATATGTCAGGATTTTATTCGCGTATATGGGTGCCCGAAGAGGATACTCTCGGACCAGGGGGCTTGTTTCCAGGGAAGAGTGATGGAAGAATTACACCCACTCTGCGGCACTGATAAGTCCAGAACAACACCGTACCATTCACAGGGGAATGGGGCCTGCAAATGTTTCAATAGAACGCTGCTGTAGATGTGGCGAACCTTGGAGGAAGAAGGTAGGTGGCCCAATTTAGTCTCAGAGTTGGTGTAAGCTACAGGGTGCATGCCATACATGTTGCTGATTGGTCGGAATGGTCGAGAAATCACTGAATTAGAGCTGGATCCTGAGGATGACTGCACAAGGAATAGTCCAAGCACCTGGGTCCATGAGCATAGACATCCATAGGCTCCAGACGATGAGACAGCTGGTAGAGCAAACGTTTTGGGAACTGGATCAGCCGGATGTTACCCCAGTAAAAGAAGAACTGCTCCAGCCTGGAGATCGGGTGCTGGTACAAGCCAAGTGGCCTAAAAAGTGCCCCATCGAGTAATGATTAGCACTGAAACATGATCCGCCCCTGCCTCTCAGAGACAAAAGAAACTAAGAAGACTGAGTCCTCGAAAAAACAGCATCAGACTGCAATGCGAAAGGCTGTCAGTGATGAGGATGAATGGTGCCCGTGGAGCTGCAGGAATCAATGGCACTGTCCCCAGAAGAAGCAGAAAAAGGGCCTGAGGGTGAACCCTCTCATGCAGCGCTCGAAGTGCCAAGGGCCTCTTAAGCGCCCTTGCAGGAAGGGTCGCATAGAACTGAAACGTCAACACCGGTGATCCAACTGCCAGATACGCATAAGATGTGTTCATCTGGCTGCACATCAGGCAGAAGACTTAAGAGTGTGCCCAGCTTTTGGCAGAAATAGGACCACCCCCTAGGAATGAAAATATGAAGGTCCTTCCCGCCCGAGGACTGGTGAGCTAAAAGGAGAGAGGACTGTACGCTGGTTGGGAGCTGAAGATGCAGTTTATCCGAGTTCTATGAGACTTGCGACCAAATTCAACATCTTCTGAGCAAGCCGAATAAGGTAAAACAGAACATAGAGGAAAGAGAATATTTTCAGGTACAATTGTACATAGTAACATAGTAAAGTAGGTTGAATAAAGACTTAGGTCCATTAAGTTCAACCTTCCTACCCCAATTGTACATTTTGTCTAATTTAACTGTAACCCACAATGTTATGTGTATCGAGGAAATCATCCAGCCCTTTTTTGAAAGCTGTCTGCCTTTACTACTTCTTGTGGTAGGGCATTCCACAGTCTGACTGTAAAGAAACCTTTCCTGTTTAGGTGACGGCCAGTCAGCGCCACCTCGCTCCATACACTTGTATTGAGCAAGGCCATGCCCTGTCTAGTGACATGGATGGCCAGTGGGCGCATCCGACTAGAAGGCGCGGCCTCACTCAATACAAGTGTATGGAGAGCGAGGCCACGCCCACTGGCCGGGAGCATGTATAACTCATACATACCCTCTGGTCCCGGGTCTGAAACCGGCGATTCATACAGTCACAAAGAGTTGTTACGGATCCGGGTGGTGGAACCTCTGTGCTGGGGTGCAAGGAGGGACCCAGAGGGGCGTAACTAGGTATCAACTCGGACCGACCAAGGTCATACGGCGGCTCAATCGACTCCGTGACCAGGGAGGGACCAAGCAGAGGGACCAAGTGCTACTCTGGGGACGACCTTGTAAGAGAGCAGGTGACTCCCACGGGTCAGATGGCTAGGACTGACCGGTACGGCAGATGAGCACGGCAAGCAGGCGGACGGGTGGTCCAGACAGACGGACTGCCAGATACGGCTGGAACAGGCAGGGGCCTCCAGGTAGGCCGACAGGTAGGCGTGGCAGGTAACAGGCAGGAGCCTCTTGGTAGGCTGTCAGGCAGGCACGGCAAGTGACGGGCAGGAGCCTCTAGGTAGGCTGTCAGGTGGTCACGGCAAGTGACAGGCAGGAGCCTCTAGGTAGGCTGTCAGGCGGTCACGTCAAGTGACAGGCAGGAGCCTCTAGGTAGGCTGTCAGGTGGTCACGGTAAGTGACAGGCAGGAGCCTCTAGGTAGGCTGTCAGGCAGGTTCTCCAAGTAGGCAGGCTAGCCTAGCCCATAGACAGACTGGTGGGTTGACCGTAGGCAGACCGTCGGGCTGGAGAGTGTCCTTGGCTGGCGGAGACAGGTAGCAGGTGAAGGCTCCAGATTAGCGGACTGGCCAAGCCCATAGACAGACTGGCAGACGGAGCTGTAAGCAGACTGTCGGGCTGTACGGATAGTCAGAAGTAGACTGGCAGACTGGGCTGGTAGTCAGGCAGGCAAAGGGACCTGAGGGCTGAAGCAGAGATTAACACACAAAGCTACAACCTTGCACAGGCACCTCCATTTTGGAGGAGGTGCCTTTTAAATGAGAGGTTCTCTGGCCATTGGCCGGGGACTCCTTAGGACAGCGTGCGCGGCCCCTTTAAGAGGGAGGGAGCGCGCGCCCTAAGCACAGTGCCCGGGGAGCTGCGCGTGCCAGCAGCAAGAGAGGCAGGCGCGCCGGAGGACGCCGGCAGGGAGCGTGGCGGTGAGTGGGACGGCGTCTCTGCCTGGCAGGGGGCAGGGACGCCGATACTACAGTACCCCCCCCTTTACGCCCCCTCTTTTTCAGGTCAGCAAGAATTTTTTTAGGGAGAAACGGGGAGTGGATGTTCTCCCTGGGTTCCCAAGTTCTCTCCTCTGGGCCGAACCCCTTCCAATCCACCAGAAAAAAGGTTTTTCCTCTTACCCTCTTGGTGGCCAAAATGTTCTCTACCTCAAAGACATCCTCAGCAGAGACCAGAGCTGGGGAGGTACCTTGATCGTCGGAAAAATAATTAAGCACAACTGGTTTGAGGAGAGATACGTGGAAGGAGTTGGGAATCCGTAAGGTGGCCGGGAGTTTTAACTTGGCTACTGCGTTGATTTGCTTGAGAACTTCAAACGGACCAATGAACCGTGGACCCAACTTATAGGAGGGTATTTTGAGACGAACATGCTTGGAGGAGAGCCAAACCTTGTCTCCCGGATGGAATTGAGGTGGATCCAGACGTCTCTTATCAGCATGCTTCTTCATCCGGTTGGAGGATTGAAGAAGTGCGGATCTAGTGTCCTCCCAAATAGTGGAAAATTCGCTGACCAGAGACTCCGCGGCCGGGTTGTCCACCGAAGCGGAGACTGGAAACGGAATCCGGGGATGTTGACCGTAGACCACAAAGAACGGGGACTTGGAAGAAGATTCGCTCTCATGGATGTTGTAGGAGAACTCGGCCCATGGTAGGAGCTTCACCCAATCGGTATGGTGAGCGTTGACAAAGTGCCGGAGGTAGCTGGTAAGGATCTGGTTGATACGCTCCACTTGGCCATTGGACTGTGGATGATAAGCGGAGGAGAAATCCAGGGTGACATCCAGCAGCTTACACGTACCTCTCCAGAAGCGCGAAGTGAACTGGACCCCTCGATCAGACACAATGTGGAGGGGTAGGCCGTGGAGACGAAAGATGTGATGGATGAAGTCCTTAGCTAGCACAGATGCAGACGGGAGACCAGGCAGAGGGATAAAGTGAGCCATTTTAGAAAAGCGGTCAGCGACCACCCAAATGACCGTACAACCGGCAGAAACAGGGAGATCCGTAATAAAGTCCATAGCAATGTGTTGCCACGGTGCAGCAGGTACGGGAAGAGGAAGGAGACGGCCGGCTGGAAGATGTCTGGGAACCTTGTTGCGGGCACAGGACGAACAGGCCGTGACGAAGTCTGCCACATCCTGGCGCAGAGTAGGCCACCAGTAATGCCGGGTAATGAGCAGGAAGGTCTTCTTCTGGCCAGCATGGCCGGCTAATTTGAATGAATGACCCCAATGAAGAACCTTCTTACGATCCGGAACCGCTACAAACGTCTTACCAGGTGGGAGACGAGACAGATCCAAGGGGGCCACATTCATCACTATGCAGGGATTGATGATATGCATAGGCTCCTCCTCTTGATCGGAAGACAGAAAGGATCGGGACAAGGCGTCAGCTTTAACGTTCTTGTCCGCCGGGAGGTAATGTAGGGTAAAGTTAAAGCGGGCAAAGAGCAAAGACCACCGGGCCTGACGCGGATTGAGTCTTTGGGCGTTCTGAAGATAAGCCAAGTTTTTGTGGTCAGTATAGATGACCACCGGGTGCAGAGTCCCCTCGAGCAGGTAACTCCTCTCCTCCAGCGCCAATTTGATGGCTAGCAGTTCTCTGTCTCCTATAGAGTAGTTGCGCTCAGACGAGGAGAAGAGCTTGGAGAAGAAGCCGCAGGTTACCATTCTCCCGGATGGAGATTTCTGGGTGAGCACCGCACCGGCTCCGGAAGCAGAAGCATCAACCTCCAGAAAGAACTGCTTGTTGCTATCCGGATGGTGCCGCACAGGGGCAGAAGAGAAGGCTTGTTTTAAGGAGAGGAAGGCCTCCTCCGCTTCGGACGACCATTCCTTAGGATTTGCTCCCTTACGGGTGAGCGCAGAGATGGGAGCAATCCGGGAAGAGAAATGTGGGATGAAGAGACGGTAATAGTTGGCGAAGCCCAGGAATCGCTGAATCGCCTTAAACCCCTCCGGACGGGGCCAATTTAAGACGGCAGAGACCTTCTCGGGGTCCATCCGTAGACCTGCCTTAGAGATAATATAGCCCAGGATTGAAGAGAGGACTGCTCGAAGAGGCACTTCTCAAATTTTGCGTACAGGTGATTCTGCCTGAACCTGATGAACATCCCTCCGATGTGAGGAAAGATCCGGAGAGAAGACCAAGATGTCGTCCAGGTACACCACCACGCAAGAATATAAGAGGTCACGGAAGATGTTGTTAACCAATTCTTGGAAGACGGCGGGAGCATTGCAGAGACCGAAGGGCATCACACGGTATTCATAGTGACCGTCCCGGGTATTGAATGCCGTCTTCCACTCGTCCCCTTGGCGGATCCAGACCAAGTTATACGCCCCACGTAGGTCTAGCTTGGTGAAGATCTTGGTGCCCTTAAGGCGGTCGAACAACTCAGAGATGAGCGGCAGGGGGTATTTGTTTTTGATGGTAATTTGGTTGAGACCTCTATAATCAATACAGGGACGTAGTGAACCGACTTTCTTTTTGACGAAGAAAAATCCGGCTCCAGCCGGGGAGGTAGATTTCCGGATGAATCCCCTAGCCAGATTTTATTCGATGTACTCAGACATGGACCGGGTCTCGGCCGACGACAACACGTAAATACGCCCACGGGGTGGAGTGGTACCGGGTACCAGATCGATAGGGCAATCATATGGCCTGTGAGGTGGCAGTATCTCTGCTTCTTTCTTGTCAAAGACATCTGCATAGGCCCAGTAAGGTGCCGGAAGACCAGGTAAATTAGCCGGAGTAGACGGAGGTCGAGACGGGCGAACCGGGGCCAGGCAGGTCCCATGGCAATCCTGCCCCCAACGGAGCACCTCACCAGATCGCCAATTCAGGATGGGTTCATGTTTCTGTGGCCAGGGAAGGCCTAGTAATAGGGAGTGAGAGAGTCCGGGTAGCACATGGAAGGAGATTCTCTCCGAATGCAGCATTCCCACCTGAAGAGTTACAGGCTCTGTAGCGAGCAAGATGGTCATCGGAAGGAGTATTCCATCCACGGAAGCAATTGACAAAGGTTCGGCCAGACGTTTGGTGGGAATCTTATACTGTTCCACAATGGCCTGAGAAATGAGGTTCCCAGCGGCTCCGGAATCCAGGTGAGCGGTCTCAAAGAAGCGGATCCCACCACTGCAAACAGAAACAGATAGAGTCAAGGAAGGAGAGGATTTACTTTTGTCTAGGACGACCTCTCCGAGCAGTCCTAGACACTGGAGTTTCCCGACCTCTCCGGGCAGGAATGGATCAGATGCTCTTTACTGCCACAGTAGAAGCAGCTCCCTTCGGCTCGGCTTGTCTCCTGACGAGACTTGACCATCTTGGTTTGGTCAATCTGCAAAGGTTCAGGTGAGCGTGCCCAGGAAATTGCTGGTTGGGAGGCAGGTCTCGGGAAAACAGGAGCGAGGCGAGGAAGTCCTCACTCCCGGGTAGTCTCCTTAGCTCGTTCCAGGAATCGGATGTCAATCCGGGTAGCAAGTGACACCAGGTCATCCAGGGTGGTAGGAATGTCACGACCGGCTAGCTCGTCCTTGATCCGACCGGAAAGACCCTCCCAGAAGATGGATACCTGGGCCTCGTTGTTCCAGGCAAGCTCAGAAGTGAGGGTACGGAACTGTATGGCATATTGGCCCACGGTGAGACTCCCTTGGCGGAGACGTAGCAGAGAGGAGGCAGTCGAGGATTTTCGTCCAGGTTCATCGAAGACTTTCCGGAAAGCAGCAAGGAAAGACGATAGATCAGACACCAGGGGATCCCCTCTCTCCCACAGGGGGTTTAGCCATACCAGTGCTTCTCCAGTGAGATGAGACATAATGAATGCCACCTTGGCCCGGTCGGAGATGAACTGCTGTGCCAGGAGTTCAAAGTGCAGGGAGCTCTGGTTTATGAAACCCCGAGCTAAAGCGGGGTCGACAGCAAAACGTGGGGGTGCCGAGAGCCGGGGTCCATAGCCGGATGCCATAATACGACTGGGTTGCGGTGCCGCGGGAGCAGGCGCCGCTTGGCCAGAGGCGGACACAGACCTGGCGGACAATGCGCCTAGGCGAGAGTTAACAGACCGCAGAAAAGACAGGACAGTCTCCTGTTGAACTCTCTGACGTAAGACCTCCTGGTGCAGGTCGGAGACTGCGGCGGTCTGGGGGCCACCAGGTTCCATGGCCCGTGCAAACTGTTACGGATCCGGGTGGTGGAACCTCTGTGCTGCGGTGCAAGGAGGGACCCGAGGAGCGTAACTAGGTATCAACTCGGACCGACCAAGGTCATACGGCGGCTCAATCGACTCCGTGACCAGGGAGGGACTGAGCAGAGGGACCAGGTGCTACTCTGGGGATGACCTTGTAAGAGAGCAGGTGACTCCCACAGGTCAGATGGCTAGGACTGACCGGTACGGCAGATGAGCACGGCAAGCAGGCTGACAGGTGGTCCGGACAGACGGACTGCCAGATACGACTGGAACAGGCAGGGGCCTCCAGGTAGGCTGACAGGTAGGCGTGGCAGGTAACAGGCAGGAGCCTCTAGGTAGGCTGTCAGGCAGGCATGGCAAGTGATGGGCAGGAGCCTCTAGGTAGGCTGTTAGGTGGTCACGGCAAGTGACAGGCAGGAGCCTCTAGGTAGGCTGTCAGGTGGTCACGACAAGTGACAGACAGGAGCCTCTAGGTAGGCTGTCAGGCGGTCACGGCAAGTGACAGGCAGGAGCCTCTAGGTAGGCTGTCAGGCGGTCACGGCAAGTGACAGGCAGGAGCCTCTAGGTAGGCTGTCAGACGGTCACGGCAAGTGACAGGCAGGAGCCTCTAGGTAGGCTGTCAGGCAGGTTCTCCAAGTAGGCAGGCTAGCCTAGCCCATAGACAGACTGGTGGGTTGACCGTAGGCAGACCGTCGGGCTGGAGAGTGTCCTTGGCTGGCGGAGACAGGTAGCAGGTGAAGGCTCCGGATTAGCGGACTGGCCAAGCCCATAGACAGACTGGCAGACGGAGCTGTAAGCAGACTGTCGGGCTGGACGGATAGTCAGAAGTAGACTGGCAGACTGGGCTGGTAATCAGACAGGCAAAGGGACCTGAGGGCTGAAGCAGAGATTAACACACAAAGCTACAACCTTGCACGGGCACCTCCATTTTGGAGGAGGTGCCTTTTAAATGAGAGGTCCTCCGGCCATTGGCCGGGGACTCCTTAGGACAGCGCGCGCGGCCCCTTTAAGAGGGAGGGAGCGTGCGCGCGCCCTAAGCACAGTGCCCGGGGAGCTGCGCGTGCCGGTGGCAAGAGAGGCAGGCGCGCCGGAGGACGCCGGACAGGGAGCATGGCGGTGAGTGGGACAGCGTCTCTGCCTGGCAGGGGGCAGAGATGCTGATACTACAGAGTGACTGCAGACTTATCACTTTTGACCGGACAACCCCTTTAATTTGTTGAAATCAGTTTTCCTAAAGTTCCAGGTTTTTGCATTTCCCCTTTGAAACGTTTTATTGAATATTACATTGAAACTTACCATATTATGGTCTTTGCCTCCCAAATGCTCCCTGACCTGTAGATCTGAAATTGTATCTGGTCTATTTGACAGAACCAGATCCAGCAGATTACCTCCCCTGGTTGCTTCATCTACCAGCTGAGAGGTAATTGTCGTGAATTGAGGATAAGAACTTATAGCTTTTAGCACAACCAGAAGATTCTATGTCTGGATAGTTAAAATTCCCCGTAATAAGGACCCTATTACTAATTGCTGCATTTTTACCCACACTGACTCTACATTGTCGCAGCTCCCCCCAATGTCGTCATTGAGCACAGGTTTTAAGTTGGATCTTACGCAAAAGCACACCCCTCCACCTTTTTTGTCTTTCCTGTCCTTTCTAAATGTAGTATATCCTTCCATGTTTGTCGCCCAGTCATGACTTTCATCCAGCCATGTTTCCGTAATACCCACCACATCATATTCCATGACCGACGTAAGAGTCTCCAGTTCATTAATTTTATTAGCGAGATGTCTTGCATTTGCCAGCAAACATTTAATACTATTAGCGCATTTGTTACTCCTACTCAGCTCCCTACTTTCCTTGCATATCCCATCTCCCCTAGATCCTCATTAAGCCACACTGTCTATTCTCACTGTCTACTCTACCCCCTTATTAGCACGAGTACCCTCCCCCAGATCCTAGATTAAAAGCTCCTCCATCCATCTGACCATTTTTTCCCCCAGCATAGCTGCACCCTCCCATTGAGGTGCAGCTCGTCCCTATCGTAGAGCCTGTAGCCGAAAGCTAACTCGGCCCAGTTCTCCATGAACCCAAACCCTTCCTTCCTGCACCAATTTCTAAGCCACTTATTTATCTCTCTAAGCTCCCGCTGTCTTTCTAGTGACGCTTGTGGCACTGGTAGTATTTCTGAAAACACCACCTTGGAGGTCCTGGCCTTCAGCTTCTCTCCTTGTTCCCTGTAATAATTTTTAAGGACCTTCCACCTCCCTCTTACTTTGTCATTGGTACCAATGTGTACCATGATCGCTGAGCTTTCCCCAGCCCCACCCATCAATCTGTCTATCCGTTGCGCAATATGCCGAACCCGAGCACCGGCAGACAACACACTGTTCGGCATTCACGGTCTCTGCGGCAAATGACCCTGTTTGTCCGCCTAATTATAGAGTCCCCTAGCACCAACATCTGTCTGGCCTTTGCTGCACTAGTATTTCCCTCCTTTCTACAGCAGTAGTTTTCCTGGTTGCTAGGAGCAACGTCCTGCTGCAGTGATTTTGTAATTTGAATTTATAATAGCGCTACTTATTCCCCTGCTTCATAGGTCAATATATCACTCAATTTAATATCAAGTGGTTCAACAAAATTACGTGATATTAAAACATATTATGTGATATATGCTAGTGTTTTCTATTGTGTCGGAAACGTGTAGCATTAGGTGATTTAAGCATGTCAATTAGGCAGAATAGGTGTAGTACAGAAATTCTGGTTATTTAAAGAATCTCATTCTAATGCATTTGACATTGTGACTAAGGCTGCGCTCACATCTGCTTATAAATTGGCGAGTGCAACGTGAGAAAAATATCGTATTGCACTTGCAACAATGTTGTTCAATTAGGCAGTGTTCATCTGCGAGTTTTTCCTCACCTGGAGTTGGGGTGAGGAAAACCCACCGAGACTCACCAATGCAAGTCAATGGGTGAAACCCACCGAGACTCACCAATGCACGTCAATGGGTGCGAGAAAACAATTGCACAGCACACGGACCGTGCATGTTCCATAAGATTTTTAAGTACCCATCTCATAGGGAACCCAACACTTCATCAGCCGAGTACAGTAAATTCACAGTGTGAACCGTCAGAATAGAAAAGCTAGAAAAGATATATACATATTGTAATGCAGCGGCTTGTGGCATTACTGTAATGGTCCAGGGTGTGTTCTGGCTGACCATGTACCTTCCCCCTCAGGTGACTGATCACATGACTGTGACATCAGCACAGGTCCTGTGTGCACTGGAGGATATATAAATCTTGGTGCTTTTGAAACAGTGTGAAAAAGGCGTGAGGCCTGTTCCCTGTGTGTGGGACACCGTTGGCCTGGTGAGGCCTAGAAAGAGAGGCCTGGTGAAGCCTGGAAGGCAGAGGCTGGATCCCCCCTGTGTTTAGGATGCCTGTAGCCTTGGAGGGCGAGAGGCCTGGTCCCTGTGTGGGACTCCACTAGCCTGGAAGGCAGAGGCTGGATCTCCCCTGTGTTTTGAGATACCAGTAGCCTTTGAAGGTATGAGGCCCGGAGGCCCATCTGGGAAGCCGTGAAGCCACAGCGGTGGCAGAACCGAGCTGAGAAAAGCAGCTAAAACCCGGCAAAGGTAAAAACGCTGCTTGATGTGGACATTTATATTGTTACCTTGCTGAAGGCTGTATCTGGAGCCGAGTGGACATATCTGTCACTGGAAAGGCTCTTGGACATTATATGTGTAATATGTCGGCGAGCCACTGAGATGGACTCGGTTATGAGCGGTTTATGATAAATAATAAACTGCTGGATTGTGAAATACCGGAAAGACGTTGCATGTGTGCTTTAATTGACCCGGTGAAGTGAGTGCCCCTCAGCATGATGAATAGCGCTGCCTTACAATATATATGATATCTATTTTTCGGACCGTAAGACGCACCCCAAATTTTGGGGTGGAAAATAGGAAAAAAAATATTTTTTATCAGCTGGAGGTCCGTCTTATAGTCGGAATAGGTATCTTTAATGGGGGGTAGTGGAGCAGGGATCACAGGAGGCATGGATATTGGCCCCCTCCCAGACTAATAACACCAGCCCTTAGCTGCCTCAGAAATGGCGCCTCCATTAGATGCACCAATTCTGGCACTTAGCTTCGGCTCTTCCCATTTGCCCTGGTGCGTTGGAAAGCGGGGTAATGGTTTTGGGGTTGATGTCAGCTGTGTAAGCCCACAGGTTAGTAATGGAGGTGACATCAAGCCCAGTGGTTAGTTATGGATAGGCGTCTATAAGACACCCCGATTACTGACCTTGTAGTTAAAAGCAATAAACACACACAGAGAAAAGTCTTTTAACTGTAAAAAGCACTCCTCTACACTCTTACCCATTTATTACCTTTAAAAAATAAAATAATCCAAAAGGGTCCACCGTAAAGCCATCCCATGTTCGACGACGATCCCCGACTCTGCTACGTCCAGATGCAGTGCTGAGCGGTGACATCAGTAATGTGTCCTCTCAGCATGGCAGCCGGAACACACTGAATCCGGCTGCCGCAACGAGCGCTGATGTCAGTAAACTTATTTATTTTTTTTTTTTTATTTATTAGCTAAATACATGTACAGTAAACTACACATGCACTCAGGCTTGGACTGGCCCACAGGAGAATCCTTCGGACTATAATACTGTCCCTATACAACTTTATGGCTTTAAGAAACACTAAAAGAAATCAAGATAAAAAATGTGGCACTCAGTAAGGGTAATTTTTTTCAGACCAAGCAGAGGGAAGAAATTATGGAATCACTCAATTCTGAGGAAAAAATTATGGAATCACCCTGTAAATTTTAATTTAAAAAACTAACACCTGCATCAAATTAGATCTGCTCGTTAGTCTGCATCTAAAAAGGAGTGATCACACCTTGGAGAGCTGTTGCACCGAGTGGACTGACATGAATCATGGCTCCAACACGAGAGATGTCAATTGAAACAAAGGAGAGGATTATCAAACTCTTAAAAGAAGGTAAATCATCACGCAATGTTGAAAAAGATGTTGGTTGTTCACAGTCAGCTGTGTCTAAAATCTTGGCCAAGCACAAACAACATGGGAAAGTTGTTAAAGGCAAACATACTGGTAGACCAAGGAAGACATCAAAGCGTCAAGACCGAAAGCTTAAAGCAATATGTCTCCAAAACAGGAAATGCACAACAAAACAAATGAGGAATGAATAGGAGGAAACTGGAGTCAATGTCTGTGACCGAACTGTAAGAAACCGCCTAAAGGAAATGGGATTTACATACAGAAAAGCTAAACAAAAGCCATCATTAACACCTAAACAGAAAAAAACAAGGTTACAATTGGCTAAGGAAAAGCAATTTTGGACTGTGAATGACTGGATGAAAGTCATATTCAGTGATGAATCGCGAATCTGCATTGGGCAAGGTGATGATGCTGGAACTTTTGTTTGCTGCCGTTCCAATGAGATTTATAAAGATGACTGCATGAAGAGAACATGCACATTTCCACAGTCATTGATGATATGGGTCTGCATGTCAGGTAAAGGTACTGGGGAGATGGCTGTCATTACATCTTCAATAAATGCCCAAGTTTACATTGATATTTTGGACAGTTTTTTTATCCCATCAATTGAAAGGATGTTTGGGGATGATGACATCATTTTTCAAGATGATAATGGATCCTGCCATAGAGCAAAAACTGTGAAAACATTCCTTGAAAGAAGACACATAAGGTCAATGTCATGGCCTGCAAATACTCCGGATCTCAATCCAATTGAAAATCTTTGGTGGAAGTTGAAGAAAATGGTCCATGACAAGGCTCCAACCTGCAAAGCTGATCTGGCAACAGCAATCAGAGAAAGTTGGAGCCAGATTGATGAAGAGTACTGTTTGTCACTCATTAAGTCCATGCCTCAGAGACTGCAAGCTGTGTTTGTTTTTCATGATTCCATAATTTTTTCCTCAGAATTGAGTGTTTCCATAATTTTTTCCCTCTGCTTGGTCTGAAAATATTACCCTTACTGAGTACCACATTTTTAATCTTGATTTCTTTTAGTGTTTCTTAAAGCCATAAAGTTGCCATTTAAAATGACTTTAGTTTTGTGCCATGTCTGTGATCTGCTTTTTTTCAACAACATTAAACAACTGAATGAACATCCTCCGAGCCCGATGATTCCATAATTTTTGCCAGGGGTTGTATAACATTTTTATTTTAAGAGTAGTAGAGATGCATCAGAATAGAGGATCAAAGTAACTAACTATGTGATTTCGTTTTTTGTTCTTTTTTTTTTTTTTATTACACTCATCTTTGGTCTTTTTTTAGTGGAAATTTCTTTTGAGGATCGTCTATCAGCACTGTATTCAGAACCTGCTTATGCTGAATGTTCTCTTTTCGGGACACCTATAACCTTGTCCTTGAGGTGCGGCCCTGTGCAGACATGTACGCGCCATTTTTATTGCTTAGTAGAGCAAGTTACGAACAAGGTAAGTGTATAACTATGTGTAAACACACAGGTATCCAGAAGGTATTCAAGGTGTCAGACAGGAGACTGCTCCTCTCTCATACATTTAGTTATATTGTGGTTTTTTTTAAGTGTTTTTCTTACAAAACTTCCTTTTTTGTTGACTTTGTTAACATAACAAAAAATGACAAAAATCCAAGAAAATGAAAAATATTAGAGGATAAATGCATCATCTGTCACAAGGAAAGTCTATCGGAGAGGTGTTTATCAGCGCTGTATCTCAAAATACCTGTATGAAGGTTAAGACCTGATGAGCGACTATTGAGAATGTGACGATGTAACAGCACAGTTGAGAATTGTTCACATATTTAACCTCACAAGCAGTAATAAAATCCATATCAGGCCTCCTTATAGTAGAGGTAACATCATGCTGCCACCCTGAGTGGTCCGTTTGGTGAATACCATTGTGAAGAATAATTGAACTTTGACAGCATTATAGGCTGAAATTACCCTTCTTGGTTACTGTCTAAAAGTTACAGCCACAAGCCACTATGTGTCACGCAAGGTGTGGGAAAGACTGAGTGCAACACAAAGGGAAGAGGGAAAGGGAGCCCAGACTCTAGGGAAAGGGGGGAAAGTGGAGAGCTACTGTAGTATAAGGTTTATTTTTTACTTTTTTTAAAATTTTTTAGCGTTGGTGGTTCCCGGCTCTGCTGAGGAGAACTACTGCTCCCCTCAGCAGCGCTGCTCTCGTTGTTATCATCGGCAGCAGCGGTCGGATGAGAAGAGTAGTACTCCTCCTCTGCCAACCGGGTACCAACCACACCGCGTTTCCACTGCGACTTTGCGCCTATTGGCTTTAATTGAAACACATCAAATATTATACCTGCGGATTTGATATGGCTCAATTATAGTCAATGGGTGCGAATTCGAGGCGGAAACGCCCGCACAATGGTCATTCTGCGGTTTTTACCGCAATGGTAATCCTGAGCGGAAATTTCCGCATCATGTGCACAGCACATTAGGATTACCATTGCTATAGCTGGCAGACCTAACCAGCAGTTTTGCAGCGTTTCCGTGGCGGAAAATCCGCCGCAAAAAGGAATCTAAAGCACTTTGTGTGCACTTAGCCTGAATTTGCCTCCTTGTTAGAACCACTGGTCACTACGTCTGCCTCGTTGTCATAGCCACTGGCCACTACGTCTGCCTCGTTGTCATAGCCACCAGCCACTACGTCTGCCTCGTTGTTGTTACAGCCACCAGCTGCTGAGCGATGCATCTAATCCAATCATGCGTGATACTGTCTGCCGAGTCACTGTATCTAAGCCTGTCATATGTTCTACTGATTGCTGCACATGTAGCTTAACCCCCTCATGCAATTTGGATGGCTTTTGATCAGATCGTTTGGCTGTCAGCTATCTCTTGTCACTCTTCCATGCACACACTCCTTTGCCGCTCTTCCCACCTTATTTCTATATAAAGTCACACGTTGGAGGGAGATTCCTTCACTGGGTTTCAAGCCAGCTCTAGATTTCGGTGGGTCGTGACAGATTCTTTGTTATGTCAATGTCAGGAACCCCTGTGGCCAGAGTGTGGGAATGCAAAGGCTTCCCAGTAGCCGGGGCTCGGGAGAATCGCAGAAATAAAAGGCAGATGTTCATGAACACAAGAAAATAGTGTGCAAGAAATAACCGAGAGATAGAAGAGAGTTTATCTAGTATAAGTGGGTTTAATGAGGTGTGTAGAAACCGGCATATTGATCTACATTACATCTCTTTTAGAAGGTTTATATAGATATAGTCAGGAAAAGTTCTTTTCAAAAATAATATACAGCAAATTCCCATTAATCTGACAATCTATGGATCCAAAATCATATTTTTTTACCATTGCCATGAAATAGCAGAGTCTGTAGCACTGTGTAATAATGCAAACATTAGAAGCTGTGATGTATAATGTGGGTCGGGTAAATGGGGTCTACAGATATTTTTATGTATGCACGGGGAACTTCCCTGATGCCACACTCCTGCATGCCCTCTTTCTGCCACATTAATTCTTCATTCCTTGCTTTCCTGAGACACGGTGGTACAAGGAAACTTCCCGACACTCCGTGGCACAAAGAACCATCCCGAGACTCCGTGGCACAAGGAACCTTCCTGAGAATCCATGGCACAAGGAACCTTCCGAAACTCTGTAGCACAAGGAACCTTCCAGAGATTTGGTGGCACAAGGAACCTTCCTGAGATTCCATGGCACAAGGAACCCACCCAAGATTCTGTGGCACAAGGAATTTTCCCGAGACTCTGTTGCACAAGGAACCTTCCCGAGACTTTGTGGCACAAGGAACCTTCCTGAGACTCCGTGACACAAGGAACCTTCCTGAGACTCCTTGGCACAAGGAACCTTCCTGAGACTTTGTGGCACAGTCTCCGGAAGGTTCTTTTTGCCAGGGACACTGTGGTACAAGGAACCTTCCTGTATTGAGAAGTTCACCAACTTCTCTTGGAGGTCTTACATTATTCCAGGAGCCTTCTGGACATTTTAGGAGAGTTAGTATGTATGCATTAAACATATGCTGCAAAATAGTAACACTAAAGATCCCCATGCCAATGAGTGACCTACCTCCACTTATAGTACAATCTACATTTTTACTGCTGTTTCTGCATAGCTGCACTTGCTCAATGGATTTCTGTTGACAGATGCACTGAAGATTATGGGTCTGTAATGAGTGTTTCCCATGCTTTGACCATATATTTCCCATTCATTATTGTCATTTCACAGGGAGGGTCATGGAGATACCAAAGCACTGGATGGAACCAGTTTGCATATATACATAACTTCATTATCACATACCCCGATCATATACTCCTTCCGCCTATCTGTCCTCCATCTGGATTTAGCAGATCGGGTCCTGGTCTGGAAAATATTTGGTTAATACACAGGTTCATGCTTCAGTGCAGACTATCGGCATCAGTACACATGACAGATTTGTCAGATGTAAACAAATGAAGGTAAGTATGTAGGTAGAAAGTCAGGAATAATAGAATAACTCATACACATTTTATAAATTATCAACAATACCATGAATAGATTGTGGTAAAAAGACTTCCCATTGTGGAGCAAAGGAGTTTGGAAATGTCACATCATGTGATGTCACCACTGTAATATACAAGTGAGAAATAGAAAGCATTGATGTCACAGCTGGTCTATATAATACTTATGGAGAATGGTGATATCACTGCTATAATATATCATTATATGTGAGGAGCGATGATGTCACCGCTGTAATATATCATTATATGTGAGGAGCAGTGATGTCACTGCTGTAATATATCATTATATGTGAGGAGCGGTGATGTCACTGCTGTGATATATCATTATATGTGAGGAGCGGTGATGTCACTGCTGTAATATATCATTATATGTGAGGAGTGGTGATGTCACCGCTGTAATATATCATTATATGTGAGGAGCAGTGATGTCACTGCTGTAATATATCATTATATACCTTTGCTGGCTGTATGTTCTAGTATGCAACCCAGCTTTCCTCCTACTGTGATTCCCCCGTACCTTTGCTGGCTGTATGTGTGTTCTGGTATGTCTTTCACCTAATCACTGCTCTACCCCATCCTTATTTATGATCTCCTTGTTTACTCTGCCTTAAATATCCTGCATCTGGCTTAGTCTTAATTATCTGATAGAGATGAGCAGAGGCCACTCCCCTCCATTTCACAGCTGCCTGCATTTTTTAGCAAATATATTGTGAGCTATACGTCTGCAGAACGTCAGTCTGCCAGCGTAACATACAAGTGTAACATAGAAGTGTACTGAAGATATACTCAGCTAAGAATTATACCAGAATTGGAACTGAAGGGAACTGGATTCTTAGTCACAGTAAACAATGTTCCTGTTTGTTTTCACTCTCTCCTCTATAGTCCATCACTTTCTACTAACCCCTCTAATCCCTACTCCTAGTAAGGAACTGGTCATCTCTCCCTCCATTCTCCCCATCCATCTCACCTCCTCCTCAGAAC
The DNA here is from genome assembly GCF_046119375.1 of Phyllobates terribilis. Lineage (NCBI taxonomy): Eukaryota > Metazoa > Chordata > Amphibia > Anura > Dendrobatidae > Phyllobates > Phyllobates terribilis. The sequence continues at coordinate 140,275,093 of NW_027362767.1, forward strand.
TGTTCCTCAACATGCAATCCTGTATCTCCAAACACAAACCTCATGCGCTCTCCTGCTCCCACTTGCTAACACTTTCTCTCTCCAAATCCCACCCCCCCACCACCACATCCCCACAGTCAGGTAGACCTCTCATCCTAGATCTATCACATTTCCGCAACCTTTCTAACCTTATACCCATCCGCCCAGCCCTCGCTTCCCCAGTCCCACTAACAGAAGCTCTATGGAACGCTCGCTCCGTCTGCAAAAAACTATCCTACATCCATGATCTTTTCATTACTAACAAACTTTCCTTCCTCGCCATCACCGAAACCTGGCTCACCCCCTCTGACACAGCTTCTCCAGCTGCACTCTCGTATGGCAGGTTCCACCTCTCCCACATCCCCCGTCACAGCAGCAATCATGGCAGAGGAGTTGGCTTTCTCCTGTCAGATAGCTGCTCCTTCTCACATATCCCATTGCCACCCTCCGTTACCCTCCTCTCTTTTGAGGACCAGCTACCACCTTCTTAGACCACTTCACCACCTGGCTACTCCATATCTTTTCTGCTGACATCCCCACAATCATCATGGGTGACTTCAACATCCCCATTGACACTTCCCACTCATCTGTCTCTAAGCTTCTATCCCTCACTTCCTCCTTCGGCCTCACTCAATGGTCTTCCGCAGCCACTCACAAAGATGGACACACACTGGACCTCATCTTCATACGCCTCTGTACCCTGTCCAGCCTCTCTAACTCATCTCTCACTCTTTCTGACCACAACTTACTCACATTCTCTTCCCTCTCCTTTTGAGGTCCACAATCCCCTATCCATAAACTTGCACACCCTCTCTGAAATCTCAAACACCTTGACCTACACTCACTCTCTGAAGCCCTTCTCCCACTTACAGACATAAATTCCTTACACTATGCAGATGCTGCTGCTGCTTTATATAACACCACAACAGCTGCAGCTCTCAAATTGGTCGCCCCCTCACACATACCAAAGCTCGCACAATTAATGAACAACCCTGGCACACCAGCCTCACTAAAGAACTGAGACGGGCTTCCAGAGTTGCTGAACGGAGATGGAAAAGGTCCCACTCCAATGAGCACTTCATCGCATTCAAACGGTCCCTCGCTACTTTCAAGTCCACACTAACTGCAGAAAACAAACCTATTTCTCATAACTCATATCCTCCCTGTCTCACAACCCTAAACAACTATTCAGTACTTTCAATTCTCTCCTCCGTCCCCCAGCTCCCCCTCCGTCCCCACTCATCTCAGCTGAAGACTTTGAGTCATTCTTCAAGCAGAAGATTGACAACATAAGGCAAAGTTTTGACCATAAGTCCCCACAGCCCCTTTTCATAACTACTCAACTCTCCTCCTCCAAAACCAACTTCTCCGCCATCACGGAACATCAACTTTCCTCTTTACTCTCCAAGTCACATCTCACCACCTGTGAACTTGACCCAATCACGTCCCACCTCATCCCAAACCTCACCTCAGTCTTCATCCCAACCCTAACCCACCTCTTCAACCTGTCACTAACAACTGGCGTCTTCCCCTCATGCTTCAAACATGCCTCGATCGCACCCATCCTCAAAAAGCCCTCCCTTGACCCATCTTCTCTGTCTAGCTATCGTCCCATATCACTTCTCTCCTATGCCTCAAAACTACTGGAAAAACACGTCCATTTTGAACTGTCTTCCCACCTCTCCTCCTGCTCCCTCTTTGACCGCTTACAATCTGGCTTCCGACTGCATCACTCCACTGAAACTGCCCTGTCTAAAGTCGTCAACGACCTACTGACCGCCGAATCTAAGTGACACTACTCTGTCCTCCTCCTCCTGGACCTGTCCTCTCTCTGTCTTTGACACAGTGGACCATTCCCTCTACATACTACATACTACAGACTCTCTCATCTCTTGGCATCACAGACTTGGCCCTATCTTGGAACTCATCATACCTAACAGACCGGACATTCAGCGTCTCCCACTCACACTCCAACTCCTCATCTCGCTCCCTATCTGTCATTGTCCCCTAAGGCTCAGTTCTAGGAGCCCTGCTCTTCTCCGTGTACACCTTCGGCCTGGGACAGCTCATAGAGTCTCACGGCTTCCAGTATCACTTCTATGCTGATGACACATAGATCTACCTCTCTGGACCTGATATCACCTCATTACTAACCAGAATCTCACAATACTGTATTTGTCCACTATTTCATCTTTCTTCTCAGCTACATTCCTAAAACTTAATATGGATAAAACTGAATTCATCATCTTTCCACCATCTCACTCAACCCCCCCACCTGACCTGTCTATCAAAGTCAATGGCTGTTTACTCTCCCCAGTCCCGCAAGCTCGCTGCCTCTGGGTAACCCTGGACTCTGATCTCTCCTTCAAACCTCATATCTAAGCCCTTTCCACTTCCTGCCGACTCCAACTCAAAAATATTTCCCGGATCCGTACATTCCTCAACCATGACTCTGCAAAAACACTAGTGCATGCCCTCATCATCTCCCGCCTTGACTACTGCAACCTCCTGCTCTGTGGCCTCCCTTCCAACACTCTTGCACCCCTGCAATCTATCCTAAACTCTGATGCCCGACTAATCCACCTGTCCCCCCACTACTCCCTGGCCTCTCCCCTCTGCGTATTCCTGCACTGGCTCCCTATTGTACAGTGACTGAAGTTCAAGACCCTAATCTTGGAATACAAAGCCATCCACACCCTGTCTCCTCCATGCATCGGTGATCTAGCCTCCTGGTACTTACCTGCACGTAACCTGCAATCCTCACAGGAACTCATTATCTGCTCCCCTCTTTTCTCCTCTTCCCACAATCGCATACAAGATTTATCCCTTGTATCCCCCCTACTCTGGAACTCTCTACCCCAACACATCAGCCTCTCGCCTACTGTCGAAACCTTCAAAAGGAACCTGAAGACCCACCTCTTCTGACACGCCTACAACCTGCAGTAACCACCGCTCCACCATACTGCTGCACGACCAGCTCTACCCTCACCTACTATATCCATACCCATCCCTTGTAGATTGTGAGCCCTCGCGGGAAGGGTCCTCTCTCCTCCTGTACCAGTCACTGACTTGTTTATGTTCAAACTATTGTACTTGTTGTTTGCTACGTTATCCCCTTTTTCACATGTAAAGCGCCATGGAATTAATGGCGCTATAATAATAAATAATTGTTATATGTGGGGAGCCGTGATGTCACTGCTGTAATATATCATTATATGTGAGGAGCGGTGATGTCACTGCTGTAATATATCATTATATGTGAGGAGCGGTGATGTCACTGCTGTAATATATCATTATATGTGAGGAGCGGTGATGTCACCGCTGTAATATATCATTATATGTGAGGAGCGGTGATGTCACTGCTGTAATATATCATTATATGTGAGGAGCGGTGATGTCACTGCTGTAATATATCATTATATGTGAGGAGCGGTGATGTCACTGCTGTGATATATCATTATATGTGAGGAGCGGTGATGTCACTGCTGTAATATATCATTATATGTGAGGAGCGGTGATGTCAATGCTGTAATATATCATTATATGTGAGGAGCGGTGATGTCACCGCTGTAATATATCATTATATGTGAGGAGCGGTGATGTCACCGCTGTAATATATCATTATATGTGAGGAGCGGTGATGTCACTGCTGTAATATATCATTATATGTGAGGAGCGGTGATGTCACTGCTGTAATATATCATTATATGTGAGGAGTGGTGATGTCACTGCTGTAATATATCATTATATGTGAGGAGCGGTGATGTCACCGCTGTAATATATCATTATATGTGAGGAGCGGTGATGTCACTGCTGTAATATATCATTATATGTGAGGAGCGGTGATGTCACCGCTGTAATATATCATTATATGTGGGGAGCGGTGATGTCAATGCTGTAATATATCATTATATGTGAGGAGCGGTGATGTCACTGCTGTAATATATCATTATATGTGGGGAGCCGTGATGTCACTGCTGTAATATATCATTATATGTGAGGAGCGGTGATGTCACTGCTGTAATATATCATTATATGTGAGGAGCGGTGATGTCACTGCTGTAATATATCATTATATGTGGGGATCGGTGATGTCACTGCTGTAATATATCATTATATGTGAGGAGCGGTGATGTCACTGCTGTAATATATCATTATATGTGAGGAGCGGTGATGTCACTGCTGTAATATACCATTATATGTGAAGAGCGGTGATGTCACGCTGTAATATATCATTATATGTGAGGAGCGGTGATGTCACTGCTGTAATATATCATTATATGTGAGGAGCAGTGATGTCACTGCTGTAATATATCATTATATGTGAGGAGCAGTGATGTCACCGCTGTAATATATCATTATATGTAAGGAGTGGTGATGTCACCGCTGTAATATATCATTATATGTGAGGAGCGGTGATGTCACTGCTGTAATATATCATTATATGTGAGGAGCTGTGATGTCACTGCTGTAATATATCATTATATGTGAGGAGTGGTGAGGTCACTGCTGTAATATATCATTATATGTGAGGAGCGGTGATGTCACTGCTGTAATATATCATTATATGTGGGAAGCGGTGATGTCACTGCTGTAATATATCATTATATGTGAGGACCGGTGATGTCATCGCTGTAATATATCATTATATGTGAGGAGCGGTGATGTCACTGCTGTAATATATCATTATATGTGAGGAGCGGTGATGTCACTGCTGTAATATATCATTATATGTGAGGAGCGGTGATGTCACCGCTGTAATATATCATTATATGTGGGAAGCGGTGATGTCACTGCTGTAATATATCATTATATGTGAGGACCGGTGATGTCATCGCTGTAATATATCATTATATGTGAGGAGCGGTGATGTCACTGCTGTAATATATCATTATATGTGAGGAGCGGTGATGTCAATGCTGTAATATATCATTATATGTGAGGAGCGGTGATGTCACCGCTGTAATATATCATTATATGTGAGGAGCGGTGATGTCACCGCTGTAATATATCATTATATGTGAGGAGCGGTGATGTCACTGCTGTAATATATCATTATATGTGAGGAGCGGTGATGTCACTGCTGTAATATATCATTATATGTGAGGAGTGGTGATGTCACTGCTGTAATATATCATTATATGTGAGGAGCGGTGATGTCACCGCTGTAATATATCATTATATGTGAGGAGCGGTGATGTCACTGCTGTAATATATCATTATATGTGAGGAGCGGTGATGTCACCGCTGTAATATATCATTATATGTGGGGAGCGGTGATGTCAATGCTGTAATATATCATTATATGTGAGGAGCGGTGATGTCACTGCTGTAATATATCATTATATGTGGGGAGCCGTGATGTCACTGCTGTAATATATCATTATATGTGAGGAGCGGTGATGTCACTGCTGTAATATATCATTATATGTGAGGAGCGGTGATGTCACTGCTGTAATATATCATTATATGTGGGGATCGGTGATGTCACTGCTGTAATATATCATTATATGTGAGGAGCGGTGATGTCACTGCTGTAATATATCATTATATGTGAGGAGCGGTGATGTCACTGCTGTAATATACCATTATATGTGAAGAGCGGTGATGTCACGCTGTAATATATCATTATATGTGAGGAGCGGTGATGTCACTGCTGTAATATATCATTATATGTGAGGAGCAGTGATGTCACTGCTGTAATATATCATTATATGTGAGGAGCAGTGATGTCACCGCTGTAATATATCATTATATGTAAGGAGTGGTGATGTCACCGCTGTAATATATCATTATATGTGAGGAGCGGTGATGTCACTGCTGTAATATATCATTATATGTGAGGAGCTGTGATGTCACTGCTGTAATATATCATTATATGTGAGGAGTGGTGAGGTCACTGCTGTAATATATCATTATATGTGAGGAGCGGTGATGTCACTGCTGTAATATATCATTATATGTGGGAAGCGGTGATGTCACTGCTGTAATATATCATTATATGTGAGGACCGGTGATGTCATCGCTGTAATATATCATTATATGTGAGGAGCGGTGATGTCACTGCTGTAATATATCATTATATGTGAGGAGCGGTGATGTCACTGCTGTAATATATCATTATATGTGAGGAGCGGTGATGTCACCGCTGTAATATATCATTATATGTGGGAAGCGGTGATGTCACTGCTGTAATATATCATTATATGTGAGGACCGGTGATGTCATCGCTGTAATATATCATTATATGTGAGGAGCGGTGATGTCACTGCTGTAATATATCATTATATGTGAGGAGCGGTGATGTCACCGCTGTAATATGTCATTATATGTGGGAAGCGGTGATGTCACCGTTGTAATATATCATTATATGTGGGAAGCGGTGATGTCACTGCTGTAATATATCATTATATGTGAGGACCGGTGATGTCACCGCTGTAATATATCATTATATGTGAGGAGCGGTGATGTCACTGCTGTAATATATCATTATATGTGAGGAGCGGTGATGTCACCGCTGTAATATATCATTATATGTGAGGAGCGGTGATGTCACCGCTGTAATATATCATTATATGTGAGGAGCGGTGATGTCACTGCTGTAATATATAATTATATGTGAGGAGCTGTGATGTCACCGCTGTAATATATAATTATATGTGAGGAGCAGTGATGTCACTGCTGTAGTATATCATTATATGTGAGGAGCGGTGTTGTCACTGTTGTAATATATCATTATATGTGAGGAGCGGTGATGTCACCGCTGTAATATATCATTATATGTGAGGAGCGGTGATGTCACTGCTGTAATATATCATTATATGTGAGGAGCAGTGATGTCACTGCTGTAATATATCATTATATGTGAGGAGCGGTGATGTCACCGCTGTAATATATCATTATATGTGAGGAGTGGTGATGTCACTGCTGTAATATATCATTATTATATGTGAGGAGCGGTGATGTCACTGCTGTAATATATCATTACTAGATGGTGGCCCGATTCTAACGCATCGGGTATTCTAGCATATGTCTCCCGACCCTCCTTTATAATGCCCCATGCAGGATGTCACATCCCCCCCTCCCTTATAATGCCCCATGCAGGAAGTCACATCCCCTTATATAATACCCCATGCAGGATGTCACATCCACCGTATATAATACCCCATGCATATAATACCCCATGCGGGATGTCACATCCTCTGTATATAATACCCCATGCAGGATGTCACATCCCCCCTATATAATGCCCCATGCAGGAAGTCACATCCCCCCTATATAATACCCCATGCAGGATGTCACATCCCCCTATAGTGCCCCATGCAGAATGTCACATCCCCCCTATATAATACCCCATGCAGGATGTCACATCTCTCCATAGTGCCCCATGGAGGCTGTCACATCCCCCCTATATAATACCCCATGCAGGATGTCACATCCCCCGTATATAATACCCCATGCAGGATGTCACATCCCCACTATATAATGCCCCATGCAGGAAGTCACATCCCCCCCTATATAATACCCCATGCAGGATGTCACATCCCCCTATAGTGCCCCATGCAGGATGTCACATCCCTCCTATATAATACCCCATGCAGGATGTCACATCTCTCCATAGTGCCCCATGCAGGCTGTCACATCTCTCCATAGTGCCCCATGGAGGCTGTCACATCCCCCTATATAATACCCCATGCAGGATGTCACATCCCCCGTATATGATACCCCATGCATATAATATCCCATGCAGGATGTCACATCCCCCGTATATAATACCCCATGCAGGATGTCACATCCCCCCTATATAATGCCCCATGCAGGAAGTCACATCCCCCCTATATAATACCCCATGCAGGATGTCACATCCCACTATAGTGCCCCATGCAGGATGTCACATCCCCCCTATATAATACTCCATGCAGGGTGTCACATCTCTCCATAGTGCCCCATGCAGGCTGTCACATCCCCCGTATATAATACCCCATGCAGGATGTCACATCCCCACTATATAATGCCCCATGCAGGAAGTCACATCCCCCCTATATAATACCCCATGCAATATGTCACATCCCCCTATAGTGCCCCATGCAGGATGTCACATCCCCCCTATATAATCCCTCAAGCAGGATGTCACATCTCTCCATAGTGCCCCATGCAGGCTGTCACATCTCTCCATAGTGGCCCATGCAGGATGTCATATCTCTCCATAGTGCCCCATGCAGGATGTCACATCCCCCCTATATAATACCCCATGCAGGATGTCACATCTCTCCATAGTGCCCCATGCAGGCTGTCACATCCCCCCTATATAATACCCCATGCAGGATGTCACATCCCCCCATAGTGCCCCATGCAGGTGACTCGCCCCCTGGGCCGTGGGGCACTCAGATCCGGGCAACAGGGCAATAATGGGGGTAGCAGTGGCAACCCGGTCTGTGGCTCAGGGTGGTCAGACCAGTGGCAGTTTTCTATATGTTTTGCAATGTCCGACTACGCCACCCGTGGATTGGGGTCAGGGCTAACCGCCGCTGCAGTGCAGACCGCTGAGGCAGATGTAAATGTGCAGCACTGAATAGTACAACTCCCCACGGGAGGAGTATTGCCCCAGGGCAGTATATAATGGATGATGGAGGGGATGATTCCGACAGCAATAGCCAGGAAACGGAGGCCTCTTAAACAGTTCAGAGTCTTTATTAGAACAGGTGAGACGACCCAAAAACAGTCCCGGCTAGGAGGGGGCCTGGATGTCTGAGAACAAGTGGGAAGCTGGCCCTGATCAGGGTGAGGGTGTAGGCCTACCGTGCTCTCTGCGCTCTCTCTGGCTATTTCCCTCCTCGTGGTGTAATAGCCCACGTTCCTGAGCTTGCCGTGTCTTCTCGCCCGTATGGCTTGCAACTTGGGTCCCTTTCTACTCCCGGCCTGGTACGGCTTTGCTGGTCCCTTCTGCTGTGGCGGAACCTCCGGGCTTATTAGGCCAGGGAACATACAATCCCCTGCGGACTGGTTATTTGCTGTAGGACTTGGAATCCTCACAGCCTCAGACACCAAAGTCTGGTAGATTAGTTTCTCTATCTGCCAGGACAGGCTCGCTTCGCCTCTTGTCCCTGGCTCGTGGCTCTCCTACTGCCACACGGCCTCTTAGGCTGCAACACAACTGTCTGTCCCTGCTCTGGGACACCTCTCAATCCAGAGACAGGTTGTCCAGTTCTCCCTAACCCTGCCCCCAGTTCCAGCTTTATAGGGGCAGCTTGCTCCCCCTACTGGCCTGGGACAGGAGGTACTGCATGCTAATGGTCCTTGACCAGAGAACCTCCCCCTTGCTCTCAGACACAGCTTTATTATACATTTGTGGCATCCAGGCCAGGGTGACACATTTCCCCCTAGTAAAATTTAGTACTCCGGGACTAAACAAGAAACAAGTAATATGCATGACCATTAAAACATTACAAGGCAACTAAAGACAAACGACGCACAGGTTGAGTTCTTAAGGTCACAGTGTGGTCTGTGACCGGGTGTCCATATCACCAACACAACGGGGAGCCTTAACCAGGTGGGGGTCTGTCCTAGCCCCAAGTCCTTTACAGTCTTAGTTCATTCCTTGGTTAGACTCCGAACGCAGTCCATACAAAGTCCCGGTTATTAAAAGTTCATAACCTTTGAGTCCGTACGGCAACTGTAAGAAACTGAAATACACAATTACTAATCATGCATGTAACTTTGCAAACATTTCAACACTTGGCAACAGGGTTATTTACAGTTTTAGTGCACCCTATATTCTCCAGCGAGCGGGTATCTGCCCCTTTGTGCTCCTGGTTGACCTGCGTAACCCACTGTCTGGTGGTGGTCTAACCTGGTTTTCTTCACTACCATTTAGGGTACAGTCACTGGCTAGACTTACAGGCAGGGCAGGCAGCTGTCTGCGGGTCCTCTGGCTTACCGCAGGCATGGCAGGCTCACTGTCAGCAGAGGGTTGATTCTCCTGGGCTGCTGGTACAGGCTCTTCTGCCTCTGAAACTGCTTGTTCTTCTTCGCTTTCCTGCTCTGGTGTAGATTGTTGCTGAATTGGTTGCAGGAAATGCAGGATGGGTACCACTATGGCATCGTTTATCCGAGTCCAGGTCCGGGGGAACTCTCCGAGAACGGTGCTGATCATTTCTTCCTTGTCCTCTGCGGGTTCAAGGTCACTTTGATCCTCTTCTGCATTCCGTAGTTGCTCGGGGCACCTTTTTAGGTGGTCTCTGGAGACGGTACTAGTGGTTTCTCCTCCATCCTTAGTGATCACGCACACCTTCGGGTTGTCGTGATCAGACTCCAGTACGGTGTGGAGTTCCCTTTCCCACTGGTCGTCCAGCTTGTGGAGCCTTCTCTTTCGCTTCAGGACCTGCTCACCAGGTTCTAGGGGACCAGCAGGGGCATGTTGGTTGAAGAGTCTTTCTTGCCTTTCTCTCACCTGGGCCAGGCTCTTCTCCACACTCTCCTGTACCTTCTTGTACTGCAGTCGCCTTTCCGTATCCCAGTCTGCATCTGGGGAGGTGTCCTCGGGTGTTAGGACTCCCATCTCCAGGTCTATGGGCAGCTTACCTGGTCTGGCTCGCATCAGGTAAGCCGGGGTGCAGTTTGTAGCATTCACCGGGATATGGTTGTATAAGTCTATCAGGTCCGGCAGTTTTTCTGGCCACAGGCTGCGTTCCTCCAGGGGCAACGTCTTCAGGAGATCAACGACTATATTGTTCATTTTCTCACACATCCCGTTGGTTTGTGGGTGGTAAGGCGTTGTCCGAATCTTCTTACAGCCATAGAGTTTGCAGAACTCTTGGAAGATTTCAGCTTCGAACGCTGGACCCTGGTCTGTCAGGACCTGTTCCGGATACCCGTGTGGACGGCAGAAGTATTGCTGGAAGGCTCTGGCCGCCGTTTGAGCTGTCAAGTCTTTTACAGGGACCACCACTATAAATCGGGAATAGTTGTCCACGATTGTCAGGGCATAAACGTATCCTGACCGACTTGGAGCCAATTTGACGTGGTCCAGAGCTACCAGCTCAAGAGGCTGCTGGGTGACGATGGGCCTCAAGGGTGTCTTCTGACTGGTGCGGTCCTTCTTCCTTAGATTACAAGGGCCACAGTCTCTGCACCACTTCTCTACAGCTCCTCTCATACCGATCCAGAAGAACCGGCCTCTTATCAGGAACTCCAGTTTCTTCCAGCCGAAGTGCCCCGCCCTGTCATGGTAAGCCTCCAGGATCATGCTGCATCTCGCCTTGGGACCACGACTTGCCAGGTCAGCTTGTGCGTCCGGTGGTTGACGAGTCTTCTGCACAGCTTACCTTCATAGAGGAACAGCCTGCTCTTCTCTTTCCATAGCTGCTTGGCTTCCTCTGGAGCTTCCGGATCTAGACGGGCGTCTTCTCGGGTCAACAGGTCTTTCACCATGCAGATTGCAGGGTCACTATCTTGGGTCTCGGCCCAGCTGTGGTGAGGTAGGGGATTGATCATGACGGTTGTTAAGTCTTCCTCCTTCACGCGGTGGGAATATTGAGTGGCTCCATACCGGTGAAACGCAGGGAGTTCTACCTCCTCCAGCTCTTCTGGGTCTTCGCCTCCGTCAGGTAAGTGAGGCATTCTCGATAGGGCCTCAGCGTTGGTATTGGTTCTGCCTGCCCGGTACTTGATCGTGAAGTCATAATTCGAGAGTCGCGCCATCCACCGCTGCTCTAGGGCACCAAGTCTTGCATTGTCCAGATGTGTTAGCGGGTTGTTGTCCGTGTACACGGTGAACTTTGCGGAGGCCAGGTAATGCTTAAACCGTTCTGTGGCGGCCCACACCACTGCCAAGAATTCTAGCTAGAAGGAGCTGTAATTCTCCGGATTCCTTTCAGTGGACCTCAGCTTCCGGCTGGCATATGCGATCACCCTTTCTCTGCCCTGTTGGTTTTGCGACAGTACGGCTCCCAGCCCCACATTACTGGCACTGGCGTCTGTGTGGAGAATAAAAGGCTGGCCATAATCGGGGTAGGCCAGGATCTCATCCCCTGTGAGGGCCATCTTCAACTGGCGGAAGGACTCCTCTTCCGGCTTGTCCCACTTGAAGGGTGGCTTTTGGCTTCTGGACTTAGACTGTCCTATCAGAAGGTCCTGCATAGGGGCTGCCATCTTAGTGAACCCGGGGATGAACCTTCGGTAGTAGCCTACCAACCCGAGAAATTGCCTCACTTCTTTGATGTTTGAGGGGCTTGGCCAGCTCTTGATTACTGTGACCTTGTCAGGGTCAGGGGCTACTCCTTCTGCACTTACCACGTGCCCTAGGTACTGGACCTTCGGTTTCAACCGGTGACACTTTGATGGTTTCACCTTCAGGCCATAGCCTGCCAGGGCTTCGAACACCTCAGCCAAATGTTTTAGATGGTCCTCGTAGGTCTTTGAATAGACGATCACGTCGTCCAGGTAAAGTAGGACCGTCTTGAAGTTTCGGTGCCCTAGACAGCATTCCATCAGCCTCTGGAAGGTCCCTGGTGCGTTGCAGAGCCCGAAGGGCATACAGTTGAACTCGCTCAGTCCCATCGGGGTGATGAAGGCGGTCTTCTCCTTGTCAGCCTCTGCCACAGGAACCTGCCAGTACCCGCTAGTAAGGTCCAAAGTAGAAAGGAAGTTAGCTGATTTTAGTGCGGCTAAAGACTCCTCTATTCTAGGCAGCGGATATGCGTCTTTGTGGGTGATACGGTTGATTTGTCTATAGTCCATGCATATTCTCATGGTGCCGTCTTTCTTTTTTACCAGAACCAAGGGGGCTGCCCAGGGGCTACAGCTATCTCTAATGACCCCGGCTTCTTTCATTTCCCTCAGCATGCCCTTTGCGTTCTGATAATGTGCAGGGGGTACAGGTCTGTGCCTCTCCTTTATTGGTGGGTGGCTCCCCGTGGGGATGTGGTGTTCCACTCCCTTTACTCAGCCGAAGTCTGACGGGTGCTTACTAAAAATTCTCTCGTACTCCTGAACCACCCGGTAGACTCCTTGTTTTTGGTGCAGGGGAGTGGAGTCAGCACCCACATTGAGTTCCTGGCACCAGTCCTCCTTTTGTTTCTGGGGGCCATTACCCTCCGCCTGTGGAGATGGAGGCAAAGGCTCCACGGCCCTGATAGCTTTGTGTTCGACAGCAAACAGTTTGGCAAGTGTAGCGTACCTGGGTAAGTGTACCTCCCTCTCCCCAATGTTGAGAATGCGAACGGGCACCTTCCCATGACGGACATAAACCACCCCCCGGCCTGTCAAAATGGTGGGCCTGCTGTCTGAGTACACGGGTTCTACCATGGCTTGGTAGTCTCTACCTCTCAACCCAATTGCAGTCCGACACCAGATCATCATTTCACTTTTGGGAGGCAGGGAAATGGGGAATGGGTCACTCATTCTTACGCTACCGATCTCACCACCAGACAGTTCTACCTGCTGCCGTCTCATCAGGGCTTTTATTTCTTTGTTGAGGACTCTCTGTTGGCTGGAACTAGCATTCACCGCCACCTGTTGTAGAATTACAATTACCTCTGAAAGACAATTTTAAATCACGTTAGTGCCCACAGTTATTTTAGGGTGACTTTCACGACGGTCAATGTCCACAATAATCACTCCCTGTGCCGGCAGTTCAACTTTACCAATCTTAATGGTCATCTCCTTGAACCCCATCTGCGGCACGGGCAAGCCATTACTGGCGATGATGCTCAAGTTACTGTCTGGATACCGTGTTATATCAGCATCAATCCAATACTGCTTAAAAAGTACATAACGGATAGTAGTTACCTGCGACCCGGTATCCAGCAAGGCGCTCATGGGGATACCGGTCAGCACCACGGGTAAAACCGGGCGCCCCCCAACGTACTTATTACGCCAATTGTAAGGGCCTGATGATCTTATGCCTGGGGGTTGGCCCTCTGCCCCAGGTTGGACCCGTTTAAATTACAGTACCTGGAAATGTGTCCGGGCTGGTTGCATCGACGGCAAATGGGCTGTCCATCCTCTGCGTAGCAGTCTGTGGGCCTCCCTCTGAACGACGGGGTCCTCCTCTGTCAACACCACGGGACATCCTCCGGACTTGAAGCCAACTCGATGGGTCTTGACGGGTCCACTTGTAACGCCTGGACGCTCCTGGTCAGCTCCTGGACTTGGTGGTGCAGATCTTTCGACGGGGCTTGGTTCAGGGCCTGTGCATCGGCCCCCACAGAGTTCATAGAGGAGGGCGCTGCCTCCTGGTGATAGGTGAGAGCAGGGCGCCGGGGGTTTATAGCGCCACTTGTTGCGGGTTCACGGAGCACCCTTATGGCCCTGTCCTTGAATTGAGCAAAGGTCAGATCAGGGTTCTGAAAGAACATGAGACGCAGCTGGGTCCTGTGGGCGCTAGACAGCAGACCTTCTATGAACTGTTCTGTTAGTAGCTTATCCGTATCCTGCACGCTGCTAGGGTCAGCTTGTTTGATGGCTCTCAAGGCTTCCTGCAAATTTAGGGCATAGTCTCTGATGCTGTCCTGTGCCCGCTGCTTACACCCGTAGAACCGCATTTTAATTTCAGCGGAGGTACGTGTATCAAAGGTACCCCGCAGCCGGGCCAGAATGTCCTTTACAGTCCTTTTCTCCTCAGCGGGCCATGACTTTACCTCCTGCTGGGCTGCGCCAGTTAACTGCCCTGTCAGTATGCTGATCTTCTGTTCCTCTGTCAGGGAGTAAACTTGGAATAAACTGTACAGCCTTTCCTTAAAGTCAGTTAGTGCATGGGGCTCCCCTGAATACTTGGGCAGCCAGGCCTCTCCAGGGATGTAAGGCAGGGAGAATGGCATCACCGCTGCTGCAGCTGCGCTGGTGGTAGTGGGCGACCCAAAAACAGTCCCGGCTAGGAGAGGGCCTGGATGTCTGAGAACAAGTGGGAAGCTGGCCCTGATCAGGGTGAGGGTGTAGGCCTACCGTGCTCTCTCTGCGCTCTCTCTGGCTATTTCCCTCCTCGTGGTGTAATAGCCCACATTCCTGAGCTTGCCATGTCTTCTCGCCCGTATGGCTTGCAACTTGGGTCCCTTTCTACTCCCGGCCTGGTACGGCTTTGCTGGTCCCTTCTGCTGTGGCGGAACCTCCGGGCTTCTTAGGCCAGGGAACATACAATCCCCTGCGGACTGGTTATTTGCTGTAGGACTTGGAATCCTCACAGCCTCAGACACCAAAGTCTGGTAGATTAGTTTCTCTATCTGCCAGGACAGGCTCGCTTCGCCTCTTGTCCCTGGCTCGTGGCTCTCCTACTGCCACACGGCCTCTCAGGCTGCAACACAACTGTCTGTCCCTGCTCTGGGACACCTCTCAATCCAGAGACAGGTTGTCCAGTTCTCCCTAACCCTGCCCCCAGTTCCAGCTTTTATAGGGGCAGCCTGCTCCCCCTACTGGCCTGGGACAGGAGGTACTGCATGCTAATGGTCCTTGACCAGAGAACCTCCCCCTTGCTCTCAGACACAGCTTTATTATACAATTGGGGCATCCAGGCCAGGGTGACACACAGGTCCCCTATGGCCCCATACAAAAAAAAAAAAAATCCAATACTCACCTCACTGCTTCTCTGGACTCCAGCGTAGCCGGCATCTTCCCGCTGTGCGCTGTGACCGCTCAGGAGAGAGCGCGGTGTAAAGACGTCACCGCGCCCTCTGACCTGAGACGTCACAGAGCATCAGCGGAAGACACAGGAGCTGCTGCGCAGGCACGGGGAGGGGTAAGTATGACGCCGGGTGCCGGGTTCCTGATCGAGCGGGGGGAGGGACGGGAGGAGAGGGGAGGGGAGGGGAGGGGCATCACACTTGTCCTCGGGAGATTAGTGGCCGTAGCCGCTGATCTTCCGACGATAGCCGCATGTAGGTCAGCGGCGCCTGCGGTCAGGGGACTTATGCTGCGAGCAGCCGGCTGCATCTCCCGGCTGCATCGCCTCTAACCTCTGTGCCGCACATGAGCCGCTAATGGCCACCATGTTTTTCTGAAAAGCTGCGTCGCTGATTGGCCGCGGCCGGACCAATCAGCGACCCCGATTTCCTGGACAGACAGACAGATGGGATAAGACAATTATATAGATAGATATGTGAGGAACGGTGATGTCACTGCTGTAATATATCATTATATGTGAGGAGCGGTGATGTCACTGCTGTAATATATCATTATATGTGTGGAACGGTGATGTCACTGCTGTAATATATCATTATATGTGAGGAGCGGTGATTTCACCGCTGTAATATATCATTATATGTGAGGAGCGGTGATGTCACTGCTGTAATATATCATTATATGTGGAGAGAGGTGATGTCACTGCTGTAATATATCATTATATGTGAGGAGCGGTGATGTCACTGCTGTAATATATCATTATATGTGAGGAATAGTGATGTCACTGCTGTAATATATTATTATATGTGAAGAGCGGTGATGTCACTGCTGTAATATATCATTATATGTGAGGAGCGGTGATGTCACTGCTGTAATATATCATTATGTATGGAGAGAGGTGATGTCACTGCTGTAATATATCATTATATGTGAGGAACGGTGATGTCACTGCTGTAATATATCATTATATGTGAGAAGCGGTGATTTCACCGCTGTAATATATTATTATATGTGAGGAGCGGTGATGTCACTGCTGTAATATATCATTATATGTGGAGAGAGGTGATGTCACTGCTGTAATGTATCATTATATGTGAGGAGCGGTGATGTCACTGCTGTAATATATCATTATATGTGAGGAGCAGTGATGTCACTGCTGTAATATATCATTATATGTGAGGAGCGGTGATGTCACCGCTGTAATATATCATTATATGTGAGGAGCGGTGATGTCCCTGCTGTAATATATCATTATATGTGCCGAGCGGTGATGTCACCACTGTAATATATCCTTATATGTGAGGAGCGTTGATGTCACCGCTGTAATATGTCATTATATGTGAGGAGCGGTGATGTCACCGCTGTAATATGTCATTATATGTGAGGAGCGGTGATGTGACCGCTGTAATATGTAACATACCTGGTGGCGGGTTTGCATGGTGCACCATCTCTCACTATGCAAGATCGCAAACTTGATCTTCAGTCCAGTCTGTTAGCCTGGCTTCTATTCATGCTGTCTGTTTGTCTCTGTTCTGACTGCTTAGGGCGGCGGCCCGGTTACTTTCTGTTTTTTGTAGCTGCTGTGGGCACACCCCTAATGCGTCCTCAGCCTATTGCAGTCTGTCACTGGATATTTAAACCAGCTCCACTTTGAAGCTGGTGCCTGAGCAACTATTATCTTCAGAGGGCTTCTTGCCTCTGATGTGCCAGGTCCTGTTCTGTTTTTCTTGCCTGTCCGCCTTCCTGGAGGCTGTATTCCCAGGCCTGTCTGAACACGCTCCTAGCCTGTTCGTCCTGCCTTCTGGGGGCCGCATACCCAGACCTGTTATCTGTGTCTTCTAGCCTGTTTGTCCGCCATTCTGGGGGCCGCATACCCAGACTCACTCCTGTATCTCGCTGCAGTGTCAGTTCCTGTCTTAACATTCAGTTCCTGTCTGAACACTCTCCTAGCCTGTTACCTGTTTTTCTTTATGTCTGTACCTTTCCTTTTTCTGCAGAATCTGAACCTGCACCTAACTCCTACTCGTTGTCGCTGTACTTCCGTTTGTGAGTTTGGAGTACACTCGCTACTTCTTTGCAAGTACCTTGTGTGTATCTGGTTCTGCCTTTCCCTTCCAGTCTGTTCCGTGTGAACAGAGCCTTGTCCCCTCTGCTCTGTCTTTGCTCACCGCTTTGGCGGTTTCCCCCTTGCTCTGCCTTGCCTACCGCTCCGGCGGTTCCTGCCTGCTCAGCCTTGTCCACCGCACCTGCGGTTTCGCTCTGCTCAGCCTTGTCCACCGCACCTGCGGTTTCGCTCTGCTCAGCCTTGTCCACCGCATCTGCGGTTTCGCTCTGCTCAGCCGTGTCCACCCCACCTGCGGTTTCGCTCTGCTCAGCCCTGTCCACCGCACCTGCGGTTTCGCTCTGCTCAGCTGTGTCCACCGCACCTGCGGTTTTGCTCTGCTCAGCCGTGTCCACCGCACCTGCGGTTTTGCTCTGCTCAGCCGTGTCCACCACACCTGCGGTTTCGCTCTGCTCAGCCTTGTCCACCGCACCTGCGGTTTCGCTCTGCTCAGCCGTGTCCACCGCACCTGCGGTTTTGCTCTGCTCTGCCGTGTCCACCACACCTGCGATTTTGCTCTGCTCAGCCGTGTCCACCGCACCTGCGGTTTTGCTCTGCTCAGCCGTGTCCACCACACCTGCGGTTTTGCTCTGCTCAGCCTTGTCCACCGCACCTGCGGTTTCGCTCTGCTCAGCCTTGTCCACCGCACCTGCGGTTTCGCTCTGCTCAGCCTTGTCCACCGCACCTGCGGTTTCTCTCTGCTCAGCCTTGTCCACCGCACCTGCGGTTTCGCTTTACTCTGCTTGATTACCGCATCTGCCGCTCTAAACCCATCTCCCAGTCTGTACTGGACTCTACCCAGCCTGTGCTCTAACCTGCCTGTTCCTGTATTCCCCTGTGTGGGTCAACAGCCGTGTCCGGGGTCTGACCTTGAGTGGCACCTGGTCCCTCTGCTCGGTTCCTCCCTGGTGCACTGCGTCATAGCCGTCGTGCGACCTGGGTCGGATCGGGTTGATACTTAGTTACGCCCCTCCAGCTTGACCAAGTGTACTCCGAAGCAGTGGTTACCCCCGAGTCTCTGCACCCCTCCAACCAGGCGGAGGACCTCCAGTTGTCTCCTAAACCCTCCGGGGTGCTACCTGATAACAAATGGACAGAGACTTTCTTACACCCTGTGCCTGGTACTTCACCCACTTCATCCGTAGCTGAGGATGGCTTGATGGGAGGAAGCATCTTAGTTACCAAGATGATGAGACCAGTTTTGTTTCCTCTAGTGGACAGAAGAAGTAATCCTCTTGAAGAGAAGGATTGGCCTCCCAATTCTCTGCGGAACACTCTTGCAGGCTTGAAGAAGAGGGGGCGTAATGGGGGGGGTACTGTAACATACCTGGTGGTGGTCTTGCATGGTGCACCATCTCTCACTATGCAAGATCGCAAACTTGATTTTCAGTCCAGTCTGCTAGCCTGGCTTCTATTCATGCTGTCTGTTTGTCTCTGTTCTGACTGCTTAGGGCAGCGGCCCGGTTACTTCCTGTTTTTTGTAGCTGCTATGGGCACACCCCTAATGCGTCCTCAGCCTATTGCTGTCTGTCACTGGATATTTAAACCAGCTCCACCTTGAAGCTGGTGCCTGAGCAATTATTATCGTAAGAGGGCTTCTTGCCTCTGATGTGCCAGGTCCTGTTCTGTTTTTCTTGCCTGTCCGCCTTCCTGGAGGCTGTATTCCCAGGCCTGTCTGAACACGCTCCTAGCCTGTTTGTCCTGCCTTCTGGGGGCCGCATACCCAGACCTGTTATCTGTGTCTTCTAGCCTGTTTGTCCGCCATTCTGGGGGCCGCATACCCAGACTCACTCCTGTATCTCGCTGCAGTGTCAGTTCCTGTCTTAACACTCAGTTCCTGTCTGAACACTCTCCTAGCCTGTTACCTGTTTTTCTTTATGTCTGTGCCTTTCCTTTTTCTGCAGAGTCTGAACCTGCACCTAACTCCTACTCGTTGTCGCTGTACTTCCGTTTGTGAGTTTGGAGTACACTCGCTACTTCTTTGCAAGTACCTTGTGCGTATCTGGTTCTGCCTTTCCCTTCCAGTCTGTTCCGTGTGAACAGAGCCCTGTCCCCTCTGCTCTGTCTTTGCTCACCGCTTTGGCGGTTTCTGCCTTGCTTACCGCTCCGGCGGTTCCTGCCCGCTCTGCCTTTTCCACCGCACCTGCGGTTTTGCTCTGCTCAGCCGTGTCCACCGCACCTGCGGTTTCGCTCTGCTCAGCCTTGTCCACCGCACCTGCGGTTTCGCTCTGCTCAGCCTTGTCCACCGCACCTGCGGTTTCGCTCTGCTCAGCCTTGTCCACCGCACCTGCGGTTTCGCTCTGCTCAGCCTTGTCCACCGCACCTGCGGTTTCGCTCTGCTCAGCCTTGTCCACCGCACTTGCGGTTTTTCTCTTCTCAGACTTGTCCACCGCACCTGCGGTTTCGCTTTACCGCATCTGCGGCTCTGAACCCGTCTCCCAGTCTGTACTGGACCCTACCCAGCCTGTGCTCTAACCTGCCTGTTCCTGTATTCCCCAGTGTGGGTCAACAGCCGTGTCCGGGGTCTGACCTGGAGTGGCACCTGGTCGCTCTGCTCGGTTCCTCCCTGGTGCACGGCGTCGTAGCCGTCGTGCGACCTGGGTCGGATCGGGTTGATACTTAGTTACGCCCCTCCAGGCACTCTCCGGTTCATGGCACAGTGGGATCACTAATCACGCACACGCCAGTCAGTCCGGGCGTGTGCATAGCATAATATATCATTATATGTGAGGAGCGGTGATGTCACCGCTGTAATATATCATTATATGTGAGGAGCGGTGATGTCACTGCTGTAATATATCATTATATGTGAGGAGCGATGATGTCACTGCTGTAATATATCATTATATGTGAGGAGCGGTGATGTCACTGCTGTAATATCTAATATATATAATCGTCTTATCCCGTCTGTCTGTCCTTCTGTCCAGGAAATCCCGCGTCGCTAATTGGTCCGGCCGCGGCCAATCAGCGACGTGGGATTTCAGAACAAGATGGCGGCCGTTAGTGGCTCATCTGCCGCACTGAGGTCAGCGGCGATGCATCGCGACCAATCAGTGATATTGGCGCCAAATTTACACTTTCGCCCTCACACGCTCACACGCACACCCACAGACGCTCACACTCTCACCCTCACCCACTCACGCTCACACCGTCACCCTCACATGCTCACCCTCACGCGCTCACCCTCACGCGCTCACCCTCACACGCTCACCCTCATCCTCAGACGCTCACCCTCTCACGCTCACCCTCTCACGCTCACCCTCTCACGCTCACCCTCAGACGCTCGCTCACCCTCAGACGCTCACCGTCACACCCGCACATGCACCCTCACACCCGCACACCCTCACACGCACACCCTCACACCCGCACACTCTCACCCTCACACCGTCATGCTCACCCTCACACGCACACCTCCACAAGCACACGCTCACCCTCACACGCTCAACCTCACACGCTCACCCTCACAATCTCACCCTCACACTCTCACCCTCACACGCTCACCCTCACCCGCTCACCCTCACATGCTCACCCTCACACGCTCACCTGCTCACCCTCACACGCTCACCCTCACACTCTCACCCTCACACGCTCACCCTCACACGCTCACCCTCAGACGCTCACCCTCACCCTCACACGCTCACCCTCACACGCTCACCCTCACACGCTCACCCTCACACGCTCACCCTCAGATGCTCCCACGCTCACGCTCACACGCTCCTGCGCTCACCCTCACACGCTCACCCGCACACGCTCACCCTCAGACGCTCACCCTCAGACGCTCCCACGCTCACCCTCAGACGCTTCCACGCTCACCCTCATATGCTCACCCTCACACGCACACACGCTCACCCTCACACGCTCACCCTCACACGCTCACACCCTCACACGCTCACACCCTCATACGCTCACCCTCACACGCTCACACTCAACCGCACACCCTCACCCTCAGACGCTCACCCTCAGACGCTCACCCTCAGACGCTCACCCTCAGACGCACACCCTCAGACGCACACCCTCACCCGCTCACCCTCACCCTCACACGCTCACCCTCACAAGCTCACGACCACACGCTCACCCGCTCACCCTCACCTGCTCACCCGCTCACCCTCACCTGCTCACCCTCACACGCTCACCCTCACCTGCTCACCCGCTCACCCTCACCTGCTCACCCTCACCCGCTCACCCTCACCCGCTCACCCTCACACGCTCACCCTCACACGCTCACCCTCACAATCTCACCCTCACACGCTCACCCTCACACTCTCACCCTCACCCTCAGACGCTCACCCTCAGACGCTCACCCTCAGACGCTCACCCTCAGACGCTCACCATAACACGCTCACCCTAACACGCTCACCCTAACACGCTCACCCTCACACGCTCAGCCTCACACGCTCACCCTCAGATGCTCCCACCCTCACACGCTCCTACGCTCACCCGCACACGCTCACCCTCAGACGCTCACACGCTCACCCTCAGACGCTCCCACGCTCACCCTCATACGCTCACCCTCACACGCACACCCGCACACACTCACCCTCACACCCTCACACACTCACAACTTCATACGCTCACCCTCACATGCTCACACTCAACCGCACACCCTCACCCTCAGACGCTCACCCTCAGACGCTCACCCTCAGACGCTCACCCTCAGACTCACACTCTTATACGCACACCCCCAGACACACACCCTCAACCGCACACCCTCACACGCTCACCCTCACACGTTCACCCTCACACGCTCACCCTCACAAGCTCACGACTGCACGCTCACCCTCACCCGCTCACCCTCACCTGCTCACCCTCACCCTCACACCTGCTCACCCTCACACGCTCACCCTCACACGCTCACCCTCACACCCTCACACGCACACCCTCACACGCACACCCTCACACACTCACCCTCACACAGGGTCTCCCTCACACCCTCACACGGTCACCCTCACACCCTCACACGGTCACCCTCACATGCTTACCCTCAAACGCTCACCCTCACACGCTCACCTTCACACGCTCACCCTCACATGCTGACCCTCACACGCTCACACCCTCACACGCTCACGCTCACCCTTAAACTCTCAGGCGCTCACCCTCAGACGCTCACACGCTCACCCTCCGATGCTCACCCTCAGACGCTCACCCTCAGACGCTCACCCTCAAACTCTCAGACGCTCACCCTCACACGCTCACATGCTCACCCTCAGACACTCACCCTCAGACGCTCAGACGCTCACCCTCAGACGCTCACTCTCAGATGCTCCCACCCTCACACGCTCCCACGCTCACCCTCACACATTCACTCGCACACGCTCACCCTCAGACGCTCACCCTCAGACGCTCCCACGCTCACGCTCACACGCTCCCACGCTCACCCTCACACGCTTGCATGCTCACCCTCACACGCTCACCCTCACACACTCACCCTCACACGCACACCTGCACACACTCACCCTCACAAGCTCACCCTCACACGCTCACCCTCATACGCTCACCCTCACACGCACACCCTCACCCTCAGACGCCCAACCTCAGACGCTCACCCTCAGACGCTCACCCTCAGACGCTCACCCTCAGACGCTCAACCTCAGACGCACACCCTCAGACGCAAACCCTCACCCTCAGACGCAAACCCTCACCCGCTCACCCTCACCCGCTCACCCGCTCTCCCTCACATGCTCACCCTCACACGCTCACCCTCAGATGCTCCCAAGCTGACCCTCCCACGCTCCCACGCTCACCCTCACATGAACACCAGCACACGCTCACCCTCACACCCTCACACGCACACCCTCACACCCTCACCCGCACATGCTCACCCTCACACGTTCACCCTCACACCCGCACACGCTCACCCTCACACGGTCACCCTCACATGCTCACACGCTCACACGCACACCTCCACACGCTCACCCTCACACGCACACCCTCACACGCACTCCCTCACCCGCTCACCCTCACCCGCTCTCCCTCACACGCTCACCCTCACACGCTCACCCGCTCACCCTGTGCTAGCCGGTCATCTCCCTCACACGCTCACCCTGTGCTAACAGGTCATCTCCCGGCAGCTCGCAGCAGAAGTACCCCGATCAGCGGCCTCGCTCCCCGGTCCTCCAAAATTCATTAGGGGCCCCGGGGGGATACATTGGGGGGTTAATTTAAAGTAGTGCACAACCCATTTAAATACTGCTTCGCTGATTAGTCGCGCCCGGTCGGCCGCATACATATTCTAGAATACCCGATGCGTTAGACTCAGGCCACCATCTAGTAGCATTATATGTGGGGAGCGGTGAGGTCACTGCTGTAATATATCATTATATGTGGGGAGCGGTGATGTCACTGCTGTAATATATCATTATATGTGGGGAGCGGTGATGTCACTGCTGTAATATATCATTATTATATGTGAGGAGCGGTGATGTCACCGCTGTAATATATCATTATATGTGAGGAGCGGTGATGTCACCGCTGTAATATATCATTATATGAGAGGAGCGGTGATGTCACTGCTGTTGTATATCATTATATGTGGGGAGCGGTGAGGTCACTGCTGTAATATATCATTATATGTGGGGAGCGGTGATGTCACTGCTGTAATATATCATTATATGTGGGGAGCGGTGATGTCACTGCTGTAATATATCATTATTATATGTGAGGAGCGGTGATGTCACCGCTGTAATATATCATTATATGTGAGGAGCGGTGATGTCACCGCTGTAATATATCATTATATGAGAGGAGCGGTGATGTCACTGCTGTAATATATCATTATATGTGAGGAGCGGTGATGTCACCGCTGTAATATATCATTATATGAGAGGAGCGGTGATGTCACTGCTGTAATATATCATTATATGTGAGGAGCGGTGATGTCACCGCTGTAATATACCATTATATGTGAGGAGCGGTGATGTCACCGCTGTAATACATCATTATATGTGAGGAGCTGTGATGTCACTGCTGTAATATATCATTATATGTGAGGAGCGGTGATGTCACTGCTGTAATATATCATTATATGTGAGGAGAGGTGATGTCACTGCTGTAATATATCATTATATGTGAGGAGTGGTGATGTCACTGCTGTAATATATCATTATATGTGAGGAGAGGTGATGTCACTGCTGTAATATATCATTATATGTGAGGAGTGGTGATGTCACTGCTGTAATATATCATTATATGTGAGGAGAGGTGATGTCACTGCTGTAATATATCATTATATGTGAGGAGCGGTGATGTCACCGCCGTAATATATCATTATATGTGAGGAGCGGTGATGTCACCGCCGTAATATATCATTATATGTGAGGAGCGCTGATGTCACTGCTGTAATATATCATTATATGTGAGGAGCGGTGATGTCACTGCTGTAATATATCATTATATGTGAGGAGCGGTGATGTCACTGCTGTAATATATCATTATATTTGAGGAGCGGTGATGTCACTGCTGTAATATATCATTATTATATGTGAGGAGCGGTGATGTCACTGCTGTAATATATCATTATATGTGAGGAGCTGTGATGTCACCGCTGTAATATATCATTACATGTGAGAAGCTGTGATGTCACTGCTGTAATATATCATTATATGTGAGGAGCTGTGATGTCACGCTGTAATATATCATTACATGTGAGGAGCGGTGATGTCACTGCTGTAATATATCATTATATGTGAGGAGCGGTGATGTCACTGCTGTGATATATCATTATATGTGAGGAGAGGTGATATCACCGCTGTAATATATCATTATATGTGAGGAGCGGTGATGTCACCGCTGTAATATATCATTATATGTGAGGAACAGTGATATCACTGTTGTAATATATCATTATATGTGGGGAAAGGTGATGTCACTGTTGTAATATATCATTATATGTGAGGAGAGGTGATGTCACTGTTGTAATATATCATTATATGTGAGGAGAGGTGATGTCACTGTTGTAATATATCATTATATGTGAGGAGCGGTGATGTCACTGCTGTAATATATCATTATATGTGAGGAGCGGTGATGTCACCGCTGTAATATATCATTATATGTGAGGAGCGGTGATGTCACTGCTGTAATATATCATTATATGTGAGGAGCGGTGATGTCACTGTTGTAATATATCATTATATGTGAGGAGCGGTGATGTCACTGCTGTAATATATCATTATATGTGAGGAGCGGTGATGTCACTGCTGTAATATATCATTATATGTGAGGAGCGGTGATGTCACTGCTGTAATATATCATTATATGTGGGGAGCGGTGATGTCACTGCTGTAATATATCATTATATGTGACGAACGGTGATGTCACTGCTGTAATATATCATTATATGTGAGGAGCGGTGATGTCACTGCTGTAATATATCATTATATGTGGGGAGCGGTGATGTCACTGCTGTAATATATCATTATATGTGAGGAGCGGTGATGTCACTGCTGTAATATATCATTATATGTGAGGAGCGGTGATGTCACTGCTGTAATATATCATTATATGTGAGGAGCGGTGATGTCACTGCTGTAATATATCATTATATGTGGGGAGCGGTGATGTCACTGCTGTAATATATCATTATATGTGAGGAGCGGTGATGTCACCGCTGTAATATATCATTATTTTATGTGAGGAGCGGTGATGTCACTGCTGTAATATATCGTTATATGTGAGGAGCGGTGATGTCACTGCTGTAATATATCATTACATGTGAGGAGCGGTGATGTCACTGCTGTAATATATCATTATATGTGAGGAGAGGTGATGTCACTGCTGTAATATATCATTATATGTGAGGAGCGGTGATGTCACTGCTGTAATATATCATTATATGTGAGGAGCGGTGATGTCACTGCTGTAATATATCATTATGTGTGAGGAGCGGTGATGTCACTGCTGTAATATATCATTATATGTGAGGAGCGGTGATGTCACTGCTGTAATATATCATTATATGTGGGGAGCGGTGATGTCACTGCTGTAATATATCATTATATGTGAGGAGCGGTGATGTCACCGCTGTAATATATCATTATATGTGAGGAGCGGTGATGTCACTGCTGTAATATATAATTATATGTGAGGAGCGGTGATGTCACTGCTGTAATATATCATTATATGTGAGGAGCGGTGATGTCACTGCTGTAATATATCATTATATGTGAGGAGCGGTGATGTCACTGTTATAATATATCATTATATGTGAGGAGCGGTGATGTCACCTCTGTAATATATCATTATATGTGAGGAGCGGTGATGTCACCGCTGTAATATATCATTATATGTGAGGAGCGGTGATGTCACCGCTGTAATATATCATTATATGTGAGGAGCGGTGATGTCACCGCTGTAATATATCATTATATGTGAGGAGCGGTGATGTCACCGCTGTAATATATCATTATATGTGAGGAGCGGTGATGTCACCGCTGTAATATATCATTATATGTGAGGAGCGGTGATGTCACTGTTGTAATATATCATTATATGTGAGGAGCGGTGATGTCACTGCTGTAATATATCATTATATTGGGGAGCGGTGATGTCACTGCTGTAATATATCATTATATGTGAGGAGCGGTGATGTCACCGCTGTAATATATCATTATATGTGAGGAGCGGTGATGTCACTGCTGTAATATATCATTATATGTGAGGAGCGGTGATGTCACTGCTGTAATATATCATTATATGTGGGGAGCGGTGATGTCACTGCTGTAATATATCATTATATGTGACGAACGGTGATGTCACTGCTGTAATATATCATTATATGTGAGGAGCGGTGATGTCACTGCTGTAATATATCATTATATGTGGGGAGCGGTGATGTCACTGCTGTAATATATCATTATATGTGAGGAGCGGTGATGTCACTGCTGTAATATATCATTATATGTGGGGAGCGGTGATGTCACTGCTGTAATATATCATTATATGTGAGGAGCGGTGATGTCACCGCTGTAATATATCATTATTTTATGTGAGGAGCGGTGATGTCACTGCTGTAATATATCGTTATATGTGAGGAGCGGTGATGTCACTGCTGTAATATATCATTACATGTGAGGAGCGGTGATGTCACTGCTGTAATATATCATTATATGTGAGGAGAGGTGATGTCACTGCTGTAATATATCATTATATGTGAGGAGCGGTGATGTCACTGCTGTAATATATCATTATATGTGAGGAGCGGTGATGTCACTGCTGTAATATATCATTATGTGTGAGGAGCGGTGATGTCACTGCTGTAATATATCATTATATGTGAGGAGCGGTGATGTCACTGCTGTAATATATCATTATATGTGGGGAGCGGTGATGTCACTGCTGTAATATATCATTATATGTGAGGAGCGGTGATGTCACCGCTGTAATATATCATTATATGTGAGGAGCGGTGATGTCACTGCTGTAATATATCATTATATGTGAGGAGCGGTGATGTCACTGCTGTAATATATCATTATATGTGAGGAGCGGTGATGTCACTGCTGTAATATATCATTATATGTGAGGAGCGGTGATGTCACTGTTATAATATATCATTATATGTGAGGAGCGGTGATGTCACCGCTGTAATATATCATTATATGTGAGGAGCGGTGATGTCACCGCTGTAATATATCATTATATGTGAGGAGCGGTGATGTCACCGCTGTAATATATCATTATATGTGAGGAGCGGTGATGTCACCGCTGTAATATATCATTATATGTGAGGAGCGGTGATGTCACCGCTGTAATATATCATTATATGTGAGGAGCGGTGATGTCACCGCTGTAATATATCATTATATGTGAGGAGCGGTGATGTCACCGCTGTAATATATCATTATATATGAGGAGTGGTGATGTCATCGCTGTAATATATCATTATATGTGAGGAGAGGTGATGTCACTGCTGTAATATATCATTATATGTGAGGAGCGGTGATGTCACTGCTGTAATATGTCATTATATGTGAGGAGCGGTGATGTCATCGCTGTAATATATCATTATATGTGAGGAGCAGTGATGTCACCGCTGTAATATATCATTATATGTGAGGAGCGGTGATGTCACTGCTGTAATATATCATTATATGTGAGGAGCGGTGATGTCACTGCTGTAATATATCATTATATGTGAGGAGCGGTGATGTCACTGCTGTAATATATCATTATATGTGAGGAGCGGTGATGTCACTGCTGTAATATATCATTATATGTGAGGAGCGGTGATGTCACTGCTGTAATATATCATTATATGTGAGGAGCCGTGATGTCACTGCTGTAATATATCATTATATGTGAGGAGCGGTGATGTCACTGCTGTAATATATCATTATATGTGAGGAGCGGTGATGTCACCGCTGTAATATATCATTATATGTGAGGAGAGGTGATGTCACCGCTGTAATATATCATTATATGTGAGGAGCGGTGATGTCACTGCTGTAATATATCATTATATGTGAGGAGCGGTGATGTCACTGCTGTAATATATCATTATATGTGAGGAGCGGTGATGTCACCTCTGTAATATATCATTATATGTGAGAAGAGGTGATGTCACTGCTGTAATATATCATTATATGTCAGGAGAGGTGATGTCACTGCTGTAATATATCATTATATGTGAGGAGTGGTGATGTCACTGCTGTAATATATCATTATATGTGAGGAGCGGTGATGTCACTGCTGTAATATCTCATTATATGTGGAGATGGGTGATGTCACTGCTGTAATATATCATTATATGTGAGGAGCGGTGATGTCACTGCTGTAATATATCATTATATGTGGAGAGCGGTGATTTCACTACTGTAATATATCATTATATATGGAGATGGGTGATGTCACTGCTGTAATATATCATTATATGTGAGGAGCGGTGATGTCACTGCTGTAATATGTCATTATATGTGAGGAGCGGTGATGTCATCGCTGTAATATATCATTATATGTGAGGAGCAGTGATGTCACCGCTGTAATATATCATTATATGTGAGGAGCGGTGATGTCACTGCTGTAATATATCATTATATGTGAGGAGGGGTGATGTCACTGCTGTAATATATCATTATATGTGAGGAGCGGTGATGTCACTGCTGTAATATATCATTATGTGTGAGGAGCGGTGATGTCACTGCTGTAATATATCATTATATGTGAGGAGCGGTGATGTCACTGCTGTAATATATCATTATATGTGGGGAGCGGTGATGTCACTGCTGTAATATATCATTATATGTGAGGAGCGGTGATGTCACCGCTGTAATATATCATTATATGTGAGGAGCGGTGATGTCACTGCTGTAATATAACATTATATGTGAGGAGCGGTGATGTCACTGCTGTAATATATCATTATATGTGAGGAGCGGTGATGTCACTGCTGTAATATATCATTATATGTGAGGAGCGGTGATGTCACTGTTGTAATATATCATTATATGTGAGGAGAGGTGATGTCACCGCTGTAATATATCATTATATGTGAGGAGTGGTGATGTCACTGCTGTAATATATCATTATATGTGAGGAGCGGTGATGTCACTGCTGTAATATATCATTATATGTGAGGAGCGGTCATGTCACTGCTGTAATATATCATTATATGTGAGGAGCGGTGATGTCACTGCTGTAATATATCATTATATGTGAGGAGCAGTGATATCACTGTTGTAATATATCATTATATGTGAGAAGCGATGATGTCACTGCTGTAATATATCATTATATGTGAGGAGCGGTGATGTCACTGCTGTAATATATCATTATATGTGAGGAGCGGTGATGTCACCGCTGTAATATATCATTATATGTGAGGAGCGGTGATGTCACTGTTGTAATATATCATTATATGTGAGGAGCGGTGATGTCACTGCTGTAATATATCATTATATGTGAGGAGCGGTGATGTCACTGTTATAATATATCATTATATGTGAGGAGCGGTGATGTCACCGCTGTAATATATCATTATATGTGAGGAGCGGTGATGTCACCGCTGTAATATATCATTATATGTGAGGAGCGATGATGTCACCGCTGTAATATATCATTATATGTGAGGAGCGGTGATGTCACCGCTGTAATATATCATTATATGTGAGGAGCGGTGATGTCACCGCTGTAATATATCATTATATGTGAGGAGCGGTGATGTCACCGCTGTAATATATCATTATATGTGAGGAGCGGTGATGTCACCGCTGTAATATATCATTATATATGAGGAGTGGTGATGTCATCGCTGTAATATATCATTATATGTGAGGAGAGGTGATGTCACTGCTGTAATATATCATTATATGTGAGGAGCGGTGATGTCACTGCTGTAATATGTCATTATATGTGAGGAGCGGTGATGTCATCGCTGTAATATATCATTATATGTGAGGAGCAGTGATGTCACCGCTGTAATATATCATTATATGTGAGGAGCGGTGATGTCACTGCTGTAATATATCATTATATGTGAGGAGCGGTGATGTCACTGCTGTAATATATCATTATATGTGAGGAGCGGTGATGTCACCGCTGCAATATATCATTATATGTGAGGAGCGGTGATGTCACTGCTGTAATATATCATTATATGTGAGGAGAGGTGATGTCACCGCTGTAATATATCATTATATGTCAGGAGTGGTGATGTCACTGCTGTAATATGTCATTATATGTGAGGAGCGCTGAGGTCACTGCTGTAATATATCGTTATATGTGAGGAGCAGTGATGTCACCGCTGTAATATATCATTATATGTGAGGAGCGGTGATGTCACCGCTGTAATATATCATTATATGTGAGGAGCGGTGATGTCACCGCTGTAATATATCATTATATGTGAGGAGCGGTGATGTCACTGCTGTAATATATCATTATATGTGAGGAGCGGTGATGTCACTACAGTGATATATCAGATGTGAGGAGCAGTGATGTCACCGCTGTAATATATCATTATATGTGAGGAGCGGTGATGTCACTGCTGTAATATATCATTATATGTGAGGAGCGGTGATGTCACTGCTGTAATATATCATTATATGTGGGGAGCGGTGATGTCACTGCTGTAATATATCATTATATGTGAGGAGCGGTGATGTCACCGCTGTAATATATCATTATTTTATGTGAGGAGCGGTGATGTCACTGCTGTAATATATCGTTATATGTGAGGAGCGGTGATGTCACTGCTGTAATATATCATTACATGTGAGGAGCGGTGATGTCACTGCTGTAATATATCATTATATGTGAGGAGAGGTGATGTCACTGCTGTAATATATCATTATATGTGAGGAGCGGTGATGTCACTGCTGTAATATATCATTATATGTGAGGAGCGGTGATGTCACTGCTGTAATATATCATTATGTGTGAGGAGCGGTGATGTCACTGCTGTAATATATCATTATATGTGAGGAGCGGTGATGTCACTGCTGTAATATATCATTATATGTGGGGAGCGGTGATGTCACTGCTGTAATATATCATTATATGTGAGGAGCGGTGATGTCACCGCTGTAATATATCATTATATGTGAGGAGCGGTGATGTCACTGCTGTAATATATAATTATATGTGAGGAGCGGTGATGTCACTGCTGTAATATATCATTATATGTGAGGAGCGGTGATGTCACTGCTGTAATATATCATTATATGTGAGGAGCGGTGATGTCACTGTTATAATATATCATTATATGTGAGGAGCGGTGATGTCACCTCTGTAATATATCATTATATGTGAGGAGCGGTGATGTCACCGCTGTAATATATCATTATATGTGAGGAGCGGTGATGTCACCGCTGTAATATATCATTATATGTGAGGAGCGGTGATGTCACCGCTGTAATATATCATTATATGTGAGGAGCGGTGATGTCACCGCTGTAATATATCATTATATGTGAGGAGCGGTGATGTCACCGCTGTAATATATCATTATATGTGAGGAGCGGTGATGTCACTGTTGTAATATATCATTATATGTGAGGAGCGGTGATGTCACTGCTGTAATATATCATTATATTGGGGAGCGGTGATGTCACTGCTGTAATATATCATTATATGTGAGGAGCGGTGATGTCACCGCTGTAATATATCATTATATGTGAGGAGCGGTGATGTCACTGCTGTAATATATCATTATATGTGAGGAGCGGTGATGTCACTGCTGTAATATATCATTATATGTGGGGAGCGGTGATGTCACTGCTGTAATATATCATTATATGTGACGAACGGTGATGTCACTGCTGTAATATATCATTATATGTGAGGAGCGGTGATGTCACTGCTGTAATATATCATTATATGTGGGGAGCGGTGATGTCACTGCTGTAATATATCATTATATGTGAGGAGCGGTGATGTCACTGCTGTAATATATCATTATATGTGGGGAGCGGTGATGTCACTGCTGTAATATATCATTATATGTGAGGAGCGGTGATGTCACCGCTGTAATATATCATTATTTTATGTGAGGAGCGGTGATGTCACTGCTGTAATATATCGTTATATGTGAGGAGCGGTGATGTCACTGCTGTAATATATCATTACATGTGAGGAGCGGTGATGTCACTGCTGTAATATATCATTATATGTGAGGAGAGGTGATGTCACTGCTGTAATATATCATTATATGTGAGGAGCGGTGATGTCACTGCTGTAATATATCATTATATGTGAGGAGCGGTGATGTCACTGCTGTAATATATCATTATGTGTGAGGAGCGGTGATGTCACTGCTGTAATATATCATTATATGTGAGGAGCGGTGATGTCACTGCTGTAATATATCATTATATGTGGGGAGCGGTGATGTCACTGCTGTAATATATCATTATATGTGAGGAGCGGTGATGTCACCGCTGTAATATATCATTATATGTGAGGAGCGGTGATGTCACTGCTGTAATATATCATTATATGTGAGGAGCGGTGATGTCACTGCTGTAATATATCATTATATGTGAGGAGCGGTGATGTCACTGCTGTAATATATCATTATATGTGAGGAGCGGTGATGTCACTGTTATAATATATCATTATATGTGAGGAGCGGTGATGTCACCGCTGTAATATATCATTATATGTGAGGAGCGGTGATGTCACCGCTGTAATATATCATTATATGTGAGGAGCGGTGATGTCACCGCTGTAATATATCATTATATGTGAGGAGCGGTGATGTCACCGCTGTAATATATCATTATATGTGAGGAGCGGTGATGTCACCGCTGTAATATATCATTATATGTGAGGAGCGGTGATGTCACCGCTGTAATATATCATTATATGTGAGGAGCGGTGATGTCACCGCTGTAATATATCATTATATATGAGGAGTGGTGATGTCATCGCTGTAATATATCATTATATGTGAGGAGAGGTGATGTCACTGCTGTAATATATCATTATATGTGAGGAGCGGTGATGTCACTGCTGTAATATGTCATTATATGTGAGGAGCGGTGATGTCATCGCTGTAATATATCATTATATGTGAGGAGCAGTGATGTCACCGCTGTAATATATCATTATATGTGAGGAGCGGTGATGTCACTGCTGTAATATATCATTATATGTGAGGAGCGGTGATGTCACTGCTGTAATATATCATTATATGTGAGGAGCGGTGATGTCACTGCTGTAATATATCATTATATGTGAGGAGCGGTGATGTCACTGCTGTAATATATCATTATATGTGAGGAGCGGTGATGTCACTGCTGTAATATATCATTATATGTGAGGAGCCGTGATGTCACTGCTGTAATATATCATTATATGTGAGGAGCGGTGATGTCACTGCTGTAATATATCATTATATGTGAGGAGCGGTGATGTCACCGCTGTAATATATCATTATATGTGAGGAGAGGTGATGTCACCGCTGTAATATATCATTATATGTGAGGAGCGGTGATGTCACTGCTGTAATATATCATTATATGTGAGGAGCGGTGATGTCACTGCTGTAATATATCATTATATGTGAGGAGCGGTGATGTCACCTCTGTAATATATCATTATATGTGAGAAGAGGTGATGTCACTGCTGTAATATATCATTATATGTCAGGAGAGGTGATGTCACTGCTGTAATATATCATTATATGTGAGGAGTGGTGATGTCACTGCTGTAATATATCATTATATGTGAGGAGCGGTGATGTCACTGCTGTAATATCTCATTATATGTGGAGATGGGTGATGTCACTGCTGTAATATATCATTATATGTGAGGAGCGGTGATGTCACTGCTGTAATATATCATTATATGTGGAGAGCGG
Organism: Phyllobates terribilis; assembly: GCF_046119375.1. Classification (NCBI taxonomy): domain Eukaryota; kingdom Metazoa; phylum Chordata; class Amphibia; order Anura; family Dendrobatidae; genus Phyllobates; species Phyllobates terribilis. Next base: position 140,310,117 of record NW_027362767.1, read on the forward strand.
TGATTTCACTACTGTAATATATCATTATATATGGAGATGGGTGATGTCACTGCTGTAATATATCATTATATGTGAGGAGCGGTGATGTCACTGCTGTAATATGTCATTATATGTGAGGAGCGGTGATGTCATCGCTGTAATATATCATTATATGTGAGGAGCAGTGATGTCACCGCTGTAATATATCATTATATGTGAGGAGCGGTGATGTCACTGCTGTAATATATCATTATATGTGAGGAGGGGTGATGTCACTGCTGTAATATATCATTATATGTGAGGAGCGGTGATGTCACTGCTGTAATATATCATTATGTGTGAGGAGCGGTGATGTCACTGCTGTAATATATCATTATATGTGAGGAGCGGTGATGTCACTGCTGTAATATATCATTATATGTGGGGAGCGGTGATGTCACTGCTGTAATATATCATTATATGTGAGGAGCGGTGATGTCACCGCTGTAATATATCATTATATGTGAGGAGCGGTGATGTCACTGCTGTAATATAACATTATATGTGAGGAGCGGTGATGTCACTGCTGTAATATATCATTATATGTGAGGAGCGGTGATGTCACTGCTGTAATATATCATTATATGTGAGGAGCGGTGATGTCACTGTTGTAATATATCATTATATGTGAGGAGAGGTGATGTCACCGCTGTAATATATCATTATATGTGAGGAGTGGTGATGTCACTGCTGTAATATATCATTATATGTGAGGAGCGGTGATGTCACTGCTGTAATATATCATTATATGTGAGGAGCGGTCATGTCACTGCTGTAATATATCATTATATGTGAGGAGCGGTGATGTCACTGCTGTAATATATCATTATATGTGAGGAGCAGTGATATCACTGTTGTAATATATCATTATATGTGAGAAGCGATGATGTCACTGCTGTAATATATCATTATATGTGAGGAGCGGTGATGTCACTGCTGTAATATATCATTATATGTGAGGAGCGGTGATGTCACCGCTGTAATATATCATTATATGTGAGGAGCGGTGATGTCACTGTTGTAATATATCATTATATGTGAGGAGCGGTGATGTCACTGCTGTAATATATCATTATATGTGAGGAGCGGTGATGTCACTGTTATAATATATCATTATATGTGAGGAGCGGTGATGTCACCGCTGTAATATATCATTATATGTGAGGAGCGGTGATGTCACCGCTGTAATATATCATTATATGTGAGGAGCGATGATGTCACCGCTGTAATATATCATTATATGTGAGGAGCGGTGATGTCACCGCTGTAATATATCATTATATGTGAGGAGCGGTGATGTCACCGCTGTAATATATCATTATATGTGAGGAGCGGTGATGTCACCGCTGTAATATATCATTATATGTGAGGAGCGGTGATGTCACCGCTGTAATATATCATTATATATGAGGAGTGGTGATGTCATCGCTGTAATATATCATTATATGTGAGGAGAGGTGATGTCACTGCTGTAATATATCATTATATGTGAGGAGCGGTGATGTCACTGCTGTAATATGTCATTATATGTGAGGAGCGGTGATGTCATCGCTGTAATATATCATTATATGTGAGGAGCAGTGATGTCACCGCTGTAATATATCATTATATGTGAGGAGCGGTGATGTCACTGCTGTAATATATCATTATATGTGAGGAGCGGTGATGTCACTGCTGTAATATATCATTATATGTGAGGAGCGGTGATGTCACCGCTGCAATATATCATTATATGTGAGGAGCGGTGATGTCACTGCTGTAATATATCATTATATGTGAGGAGAGGTGATGTCACCGCTGTAATATATCATTATATGTCAGGAGTGGTGATGTCACTGCTGTAATATGTCATTATATGTGAGGAGCGCTGAGGTCACTGCTGTAATATATCGTTATATGTGAGGAGCAGTGATGTCACCGCTGTAATATATCATTATATGTGAGGAGCGGTGATGTCACCGCTGTAATATATCATTATATGTGAGGAGCGGTGATGTCACCGCTGTAATATATCATTATATGTGAGGAGCGGTGATGTCACTGCTGTAATATATCATTATATGTGAGGAGCGGTGATGTCACTACAGTGATATATCAGATGTGAGGAGCAGTGATGTCACCGCTGTAATATATCATTATATGTGAGGAGCGGTGATGTCACTGCTGTAATATATCATTATATGTGAGAGCGGTGATGTCACCGCTGTAATATATCATTATATGTGAGGAGCGGTGATGTCACTGCTGTAATATATCATTATATGTGAGGAGCGGTGATGTCACCGCTGCAATATATCATTATATGTGAGGAGCGGTGATGTCACTGCTGTAATATATCATTATATGTGAGGAGAGGTGATGTCACCGCTGTAATATATCATTATATGTCAGGAGTGGTGATGTCACTGCTGTAATATGTCATTATATGTGAGGAGCGCTAAGGTCACTGCTGTAATATATCGTTATATGTGAGGAGCAGTGATGTCACCGCTGTAATATATCATTATATGTGAGGAGCGGTGATGTCACCGCTGTAATATATCATTATATGTGAGGAGCAGTGATGTCACCGCTGTAATATATCATTATATGTGAGGAGCGGTGATGTCACTGCTGTAATATATCATTATATGTGAGGAGCGGTGATGTCACTACAGTGATATATCAGATGTGAGGAGCAGTGATGTCACCGCTGTAATATATCATTATATGTGAGGAGCGGTGATGTCACTGCTGTAATATATCATTATATGTGAGAGCGGTGATGTCACCGCTGTAATATATCATTATATGTGAGGAGCGGTGATGTCACTGCTGTAATATATCATTATATGTGAGGAGCGGTGATGTCACTGCTGTAATATATCATTATATGTGAGGAGAGGTGATGTCACTGCTGTAATATATCATTATATGTGAGGAGCGTTGACGTCACTGCTGTAATATATCATTATATGTGAGGAGCGGTTTTGTCACTGCTGTAATATATCATTATATGTGAGGAGCGGTGATGTCACTGATGTAATATATCATTATATGTGAGGAGCGGTGATGTCACTGATGTAATATATCATTATATGTAAAGAGCAGTGATGTCACTGTTGTAATATATCATTATATGTGAGGAGCAGTGATGTCACTGCTGTAATATATCATTATAGGTGAGGAGTGGTGATGTCACTGCTGTAATATCTCATTATATGTGGAGATGGGTGATGTTACTGCTGTAATATATCATTATATGTGAGGAGCGGTGATGTCACTGTTGTAATATATCATTATATGTGAGGAGCGGTGATGTCATCGCTGTAATATATCATTATATGTGAGGAGAGGTGATGTCACCGCTGCAATATATCATTATATGTGAGGAGCGGTGATGTCACTGTTGTAATATATCATTATATGTGAGGAGAGGTGATGTCACCGCTGTAATATATCATTATATGTGAGGAGCAGTGATGTCACTGTTGTAATATATCATTATATGTGAGGAGCGGTGATGTCACAGTTGTAATATATCATTATATGTGAGGAGCGGTGATGTCACTGCTGTAATATATCATTATATGTGAGGAGCAGTGATGTCACTGTTGTAATATATCATTATATGTGAGGAGCGGTGATGTCACTGTTGTAATATATCATTATATGTGAGGAGTGGTGATGTCACCGCTGTAATATATCATTATATGTGAGGAGCGGTGATGTCACCGCTGTAATATATCATTATATGTGGGGAGCGGTGATGTCACTGCTGTAATATATCATTATATGTGAGGAGCGGTGATGTCACTGCTGTAATATATCATTATATGTGAGGAGCGGTGATGTCACTGCTGTAATATATCATTATATGTGAGGAGCCGTGATGTCACTGCTGTAATATATCATTATATGTGAGGAGCCGTGATGTCACTGCTGTAATATATCATTATATGTGAGGAGCGGTAATGTCACCGCTGTAATATATCATTATATGTGAGGAGCGGTGATGTCACTGCTGTAATATATCATTATATGTGAGAGCGGTGATGTCACCGCTGTAATATATCATTATATGTGAGGAGCGGTGATGTCACTGCTGTAATATATCATTATATGTGAGGAGCGGTGATGTCACTGCTGTAATATATCATTATATGTGAGGAGAGGTGATGTCACTGCTGTAATATATCATTATATGTGAGGAGCGGTGACGTCACTGCTGTAATATATCATTATATGTGAGGAGCGGTTTTGTCACTGCTGTAATATATCATTATATGTGAGGAGCGGTGATGTCACTGATGTAATATATCATTATATGTGAGGAGCGGTGATGTCACTGATGTAATATATCATTATATGTAAAGAGCAGTGATGTCACTGTTGTAATATATCATTATATGTGAGGAGCAGTGATGTCACTGCTGTAATATATCATTATAGGTGAGGAGTGGTGATGTCACTGCTGTAATATCTCATTATATGTGGAGATGGGTGATGTTACTGCTGTAATATATCATTATATGTGAGGAGCGGTGATGTCACTGTTGTAATATATCATTATATGTGAGGAGCGGTGATGTCATCGCTGTCATATATCATTATATGTGAGGAGAGGTGATGTCACCGCTGTAATATATCATTATATGTGAGGAGCGGTGATGTCACTGTTGTAATATATCATTATATGTGAGGAGAGGTGATGTCACCGCTGTAATATATCATTATATGTGAGGAGCAGTGATGTCACTGTTGTAATATATCATTATATGTGAGGAGCGGTGATGTCACAGTTGTAATATATCATTATATGTGAGGAGCGGTGATGTCACTGCTGTAATATATCATTATATGTGAGGAGCGGTGATGTCACTGCTGTAATATATCACTATATGTGAGGAGCGGTGATGTCACTGTTGTAATATATCATTATATGTGAGGAGCGGTGATGTCACTGTTGTAATATATCATTATATGTGAGGAGTGGTGATGTCACCGCTGTAATATATCATTATATGTGAGGAGCGGTGATGTCACCGCTGTAATATATCATTATATGTGGGGAGCGGTGATGTCACTGCTGTAATATATCATTATATGTGAGGAGCGGTGATGTCACTGCTGTAATATATCATTATATGTGAGGAGCGGTGATGTCACTGCTGTAATATATCATTATATGTGAGGAGCCGTGATGTCACTGCTGTAATATATCATTATATGTGAGGAGCCGTGATGTCACTGCTGTAATATATCATTATATGTGAGGAGCGGTAATGTCACCGCTGTAATATATCATTATATGTGAGGAGAGGTGATGTCAACGCTGTAATATATCATTATATGTGGGGACCGGTGATGTCACTGCTGTAATATATCATTATATGTGAGGAGCGGTGATATCAGCGCTGTAATATATCATTATATGTGAGGAGCGGTGATGTCACTGTTGTAATATATCATTATATGTGAGGAGCGGTGATGTCACTGCTGTAATATATCATTATATGTGAGGAGCGGTGATGTCACTGCTGTAATATATCATTATATGTGAGGAGCGGTGACGTCACTGCTGTAATATATCATTATATGTGAGGAGCGGTGATGTCACTGCTGTAATATATCATTATTTGTGAAGAGCGGTGATGTCACCGCTGTAATATATCATTATATGTGAAGAGCGGTGATGTCACTGCTTTAATATATCATTATATGTGAGGAGCGGTGATGTCACAGCTGTAATATATCATTATATGTGAGGAGCGGTGATCTCACTGCTGTAATATATCATTATATGTGAGGAGCCGTGAGGTCACTGCTGTAATATATCATTATATGTGGGGAGCGGTGATGTCACTGCTGTAATATATCATTATATGTGAGGAGAGGTGATGTCACCGCTGTAATATATCATTATATGTCAGGAGTGGTGATGTCACTTCTGTAATATGTCATTATATGTGAGGAGCGCTGAGGTCACTGCTGTAATATATCGTTATATGTGAGGAGCGGTGATGTCACCGCTGTAATATATCTTTATATGTGAGGAGCGGTGATGTCACCGCTGTAATATATCATTATATGTGAGGAGCGGTGATGTCACCGCTGTAATATATCATTATATGTGAGGAGCGGTGATGTCACTGCTGTAATATATCATTATATGTGAGGAGCGGTGATGTCACTACAGTGATATATCAGATGTGAGGAGCAGTGATGTCACCGCTGTAATATATCATTATATGTGAGGAGCGGTGATGTCACTGCTGTAATATATCATTATATGTGACCAGTGGTGATGTCACCGCTGTAATATATCATTATATGTGAGGAGCGGTGATGTCACTGCTGTAATATATCATTATATGTGAGGAGCGGTGATGTCACTGCTGTAATATATCATTATATGTGAGGAGAGGTGATGTCACTGCTGTAATATATCATTATATGTGAGGAGCGGTGATGTCACTGATGTAATATATCATTATATGTGAGGAGCGGTGATGTCACTGATGTAATATATCATTATATGTAAAGAGCAGTGATGTCACTGTTGTAATATATCATTATATGTGAGGAGCGGTGATGTCACTGCTGTAATATATCATTATATGTGAGGAGTGGTGATGTCACTGCTGTAATATCTCATTATATGTGGAGATGGGTGATGTTACTGCTGTAATATATCATTATATGTGAGGAGCGGTGATGTCACTGTTTTAATATATCATTATATGTGAGGAGCGGTGATGTCACTGCTGTAATATATCATTATATGTGAGGAGAGGTGATGTCACCGCTGTAATATATCATTATATGTGAGGAGCGGTGATGTCACTGTTGTAATATATCATTATATGTGAGGAGAGGTGATGTCACCGCTGTAATATATCATTATATGTGAGGAGCAGTGATGTCACTGTTGTAATATATCATTATATGTGAGGAGCGGTGATGTCACAGTTGTAATATATCACTATATGTGAGGAGAGGTGATGTCACCGCTGTAATATATCATTATATGTGAGGAGCGGTGATGTCACTGTTGTAATATATCATTATATGTGAGGAGAGGTGATGTCACCGCTGTAATATATCATTATATGTGAGGAGCAGTGATGTCACTGTTGTAATATATCATTATATGTGAGGAGCGGTGATGTCACAGTTGTAATATATCATTATATGTGAGAGCGGTGATGTCACTGCTGTAATATATCATTATATGTGAGGAGCGGTGATGTCACTGCTGTAATATATCATTATATGTGAGGAGCGGTGATGTCACTGCTGTAATATATCATTATATGTGAGGAGAGGTGATGTCACTGCTGTAATATATCATTATATGTGAGGAGCGGTGACGTCACTGCTGTAATATATCATTATATGTGAGGAGCGGTGATGTCACCGCTGTAATATATCATTATATGTGGGGAGCGGTGATGTCACTGCTGTAATATATCATTATATGTGAGGAGCGGTGATGTCACTGCTGTAATATATCATTATATGTGAGGAGCGGTGATGTCACTGCTGTAATATATCATTATATGTGAGGAGCCGTGATGTCACTGCTGTAATATATCATTATATGTGAGGAGCCGTGATGTCACTGCTGTAATATATCATTATATGTGAGGAGCGGTAATGTCACCGCTGTAATATATCATTATATGTGAGGAGCGGTGATGTCACTGCTGTAATATATCATTATATGTGAGAGCGGTGATGTCACCGCTGTAATATATCATTATATGTGAGGAGCGGTGATGTCACTGCTGTAATATATCATTATATGTGAGGAGCGGTGATGTCACTGCTGTAATATATCATTATATGTGAGGAGAGGTGATGTCACTGCTGTAATATATCATTATATGTGAGGAGCGGTGACGTCACTGCTGTAATATATCATTATATGTGAGGAGCGGTTTTGTCACTGCTGTAATATATCATTATATGTGAGGAGCGGTGATGTCACTGATGTAATATATCATTATATGTGAGGAGCGGTGATGTCACTGATGTAATATATCATTATATGTGAGGAGCGGTGATGTCATCGCTGTCATATATCATTATATGTGAGGAGAGGTGATGTCACCGCTGTAATATATCATTATATGTGAGGAGCGGTGATGTCACTGTTGTAATATATCATTATATGTGAGGAGAGGTGATGTCACCGCTGTAATATATCATTATATGTGAGGAGCAGTGATGTCACTGTTGTAATATATCATTATATGTGAGGAGCGGTGATGTCACAGTTGTAATATATCATTATATGTGAGGAGCGGTGATGTCACTGCTGTAATATATCATTATATGTGAGGAGCGGTGATGTCACTGCTGTAATATATCATTATATGTGAGGAGCGGTGATGTCACTGTTGTAATATATCATTATATGTGAGGAGCGGTGATGTCACTGCTGTAATATATCATTATATGTGAGGAGCGGTAATGTCACCGCTGTAATATATCATTATATGTGAGGAGAGGTGATGTCAACGCTGTAATATATCATTATATGTGGGGACCGGTGATGTCACTGCTGTAATATATCATTATATGTGAGGAGCGGTGATATCAGCGCTGTAATATATCATTATATGTGAGGAGCGGTGATGTCACTGTTGTAATATATCATTATATGTGAGGAGCGGTGATGTCACTGCTGTAATATATCATTATATGTGAGGAGCGGTGATGTCACTGCTGTAATATATCATTATATGTGAGGAGCGGTGACGTCACTGCTGTAATATATCATTATATGTGAGGAGCGGTGATGTCACTGCTGTAATATATCATTATTTGTGAAGAGCGGTGATGTCACCGCTGTAATATATCATTATATGTGAAGAGCGGTGATGTCACTGCTTTAATATATCATTATATGTGAGGAGCGGTGATGTCACAGCTGTAATATATCATTATATGTGAGGAGCGGTGATCTCACTGCTGTAATATATCATTATATGTGAGGAGCCGTGAGGTCACTGCTGTAATATATCATTATATGTGGGGAGCGGTGATGTCACTGCTGTAATATATCATTATATGTGAGGAGAGGTGATGTCACCGCTGTAATATATCATTATATGTCAGGAGTGGTGATGTCACTTCTGTAATATGTCATTATATGTGAGGAGCGCTGAGGTCACTGCTGTAATATATCGTTATATGTGAGGAGCGGTGATGTCACCGCTGTAATATATCTTTATATGTGAGGAGCGGTGATGTCACCGCTGTAATATATCATTATATGTGAGGAGCGGTGATGTCACCGCTGTAATATATCATTATATGTGAGGAGCGGTGATGTCACTGCTGTAATATATCATTATATGTGAGGAGCGGTGATGTCACTACAGTGATATATCAGATGTGAGGAGCAGTGATGTCACCGCTGTAATATATCATTATATGTGAGGAGCGGTGATGTCACTGCTGTAATATATCATTATATGTGACCAGTGGTGATGTCACCGCTGTAATATATCATTATATGTGAGGAGCGGTGATGTCACTGCTGTAATATATCATTATATGTGAGGAGCGGTGATGTCACTGCTGTAATATATCATTATATGTGAGGAGAGGTGATGTCACTGCTGTAATATATCATTATATGTGAGGAGCGGTGATGTCACTGATGTAATATATCATTATATGTGAGGAGCGGTGATGTCACTGATGTAATATATCATTATATGTAAAGAGCAGTGATGTCACTGTTGTAATATATCATTATATGTGAGGAGCGGTGATGTCACTGCTGTAATATATCATTATATGTGAGGAGTGGTGATGTCACTGCTGTAATATCTCATTATATGTGGAGATGGGTGATGTTACTGCTGTAATATATCATTATATGTGAGGAGCGGTGATGTCACTGTTTTAATATATCATTATATGTGAGGAGCGGTGATGTCACTGCTGTAATATATCATTATATGTGAGGAGAGGTGATGTCACCGCTGTAATATATCATTATATGTGAGGAGCGGTGATGTCACTGTTGTAATATATCATTATATGTGAGGAGAGGTGATGTCACCGCTGTAATATATCATTATATGTGAGGAGCAGTGATGTCACTGTTGTAATATATCATTATATGTGAGGAGCGGTGATGTCACAGTTGTAATATATCACTATATGTGAGGAGAGGTGATGTCACCGCTGTAATATATCATTATATGTGAGGAGCGGTGATGTCACTGTTGTAATATATCATTATATGTGAGGAGAGGTGATGTCACCGCTGTAATATATCATTATATGTGAGGAGCAGTGATGTCACTGTTGTAATATATCATTATATGTGAGGAGCGGTGATGTCACAGTTGTAATATATCATTATATGTGAGAGCGGTGATGTCACTGCTGTAATATATCATTATATGTGAGGAGCGGTGATGTCACTGCTGTAATATATCATTATATGTGAGGAGCGGTGATGTCACTGCTGTAATATATCATTATATGTGAGGAGAGGTGATGTCACTGCTGTAATATATCATTATATGTGAGGAGCGGTGACGTCACTGCTGTAATATATCATTATATGTGAGGAGCGGTTTTGTCACTGCTGTAATATATCATTATATGTGAGGAGCGGTGATGTCACTGCTTTAATATATCATTATATGTGAGGAGCGGTGATGTCACAGCTGTAATATATCATTATATGTGAGGAGCGGTGATGTCACTGCTGTAATATATCATTATATGTGAGGAGCCGTGAGGTCACTGCTGTAATATATCATTATATGTGGGGAGCGGTGATGTCACAGCTGTAATATATCATTATATGTGAGGAGCAGTGATATCACTGTTGTAATATATCATTATATGTGAGGAACGGTGATGTCACTGCTGTAATATATCATTATATGTGAGGAGCGGTGATGTCACTGCTGTAATATATCATTATATGTGAGGAGCAGTGATATCACTGTTGTAATATATCATTATATGTGAGGAAAGGTGATGTCACTGCTGTAATATATCATTATATGTGAAGACCGGTGATGTCACCGCTGTAATATATCATTATATGTGAGGAGCGGTGATGTCACTGTTGTAATATATCATTATATGTGAGGAGCGGTGATGTCACTGCTGTAATATATCATTATATGTGAGGAGCGGTGATGTCACTGTTATAATATATCATTATATGTGAGGAGCGGTGATGTCACCGCTGTAATATATCATTATATGTGAGGAGCGGTGATGTCACCGCTGTAATATATCATTATATGTGAGGAGCGGTGATGTCACCGCTGTAATATATCATTATATCTGAGGAGCGGTGATGTCACTGCTGTAATATATCATTATATATGAGGAGAGGTGATGTCACTGCTGTAATATATCATTATATGTGAGGAGCGTTGACGTAACTGCTGTAATATATCATTATATGTGAGGAGCGGTGATGTCACTGCTGTAATATATCATTATATGTGAGGAGCGGTGATGTCACTGATGTAATATAACATTATATGTGAGGAGCGGTGATGTCACTGATGTAATATATCATTATATGTAAAGAGCAGTGATGTCACTGTTGTAATATATCATTATATGTGAGGAGAGGTGATGTCACTGCTGTAATATATCATTATATGTGAGGAGTGGTGATGTCACTGCTGTAATATCTCATTATATGTGGAGATGGGTGATGTTACTGCTGTAATATATCATTATATGTGAGGAGCGGTGATGTCACTGTTGTAATATATCATTATATGTGAGGAGCGGTGATGTCATCGTTGTAATATATCATTATATGTGAGGAGAGGTGATATCACCGCTGTAATATATCATTATATGTGAGGAGCGGTGATGTCACTGTTGTAATATATCATTATATGTGAGGAGAGGTAATGTCACCGCTGTAATATATCATTATATGTGAGGAGCAGTGATGTCACTGTTGTAATATATCATTATATGTGAGGAGCGATGATGTCACAGTTGTAATATATCATTATATGTGAGGAGCGGTGATGTCACTGCTGTAATATATCATTATATGTGAGGAGCGGTGATGTCACTGCTGTAATATATCATTATATGTGAGGAGCGGTGATGTCACTGTTGTAATATATCATTATATGTGAGGAGCGGTGATGTCACTGTTGTAATATATCATTATATGTGAGGAGTGGTGATGTCACCACTGTAATATATCATTATATGTGAGGAGCGGTGATGTCACTGCTGTAATATATCATTATATGTGAGGAGCGGTGATATCACCGCTGTAATATATCATTATATGTGAGGAGAGGTGATGTCACCGCTGTAATATATCATTATATGTGAGGAGCAGTGATGTCACTGCAGTAATATATCATTATATGTGAGGAGCGGTGATGTCACTGCTGTAATATATCATTATATGTGAGGAGCTGTGATGTCACTGTAGTAATATATCATTATATGTGAGGAGCGGTGATGTCACTGCTGTAATATATCATTATATGTGAGGAGCGGTGATGTCACCGCTGTAATATATCATTATATGTGAGGAGCAGTGATGTCACTGCTGTAATATATCATTATATGTGAGGAGAGGTGATGTCACCGCTGTAATATATCATTATATGTGAGGAGCAGTGATGTCACTGCTGTAATATATCATTATATGTGAGGAGCAGTGATGTCACTGCTGTAATATATCATTATATGTGAGGAGCGGTGATGTCACCGCTGTAATATATCATTATATGTGGGGAGCGGTGATGTCACTGCTGTAATATATCATTATATGTGAGGAGCGGTGATGTCACTGCTGTAATATATCATTATATGTGAGGAGCGGTGACGTCACTGCTGTAATATATCATTATATGTGAGGAGCGGTTTTGTCACTGCTGTAATATATCATTATATGTGAGGAGCGGTGATGTCACTGATGTAATATATCATTATATGTGAGGAGCGGTGATGTCACTTATGTAATATATCATTATATGTAAAGAGCAGTGATGTCACTGTTGTAATATATCATTATATGTGAGGAGCGGTGATGTTACTGCTGTAATATATCATTATATGTGAGGAGCGGTGATGTCACTGTTGTAATATATCATTATATGTGAGGAGCGGTGATGTCATCGCTGTAATATATCATTATATGTGAGGAGAGGTGATGTCACCGCTGTAATATATCATTATATGTGAGGAGCAGTGATGTCACTGTTGTAATATATCATTATATGTGAGGAGAGGTGATGTCACCGCTGTAATATATCATTATATGTGAGGAGCAGTGATGTCACTGTTGTAATATATCATTATATGTGAGGAGCGGTGATGTCACAGTTGTAATATATCATTATATGTGAGGAGCGGTGATGTCACTGCTGTAATATATCATTATATGTGAGGAGCGGTGATGTCACTGCTGTAATATATCATTATATGTGAGGAGCGGTGATGTCACTGTTGTAATATATCATTATATGTGAGGAGCGGTGATGTCACTGTTGTAATATATCATTATATGTGAGGAGTGGTGATGTCACCGCTGTAATATATCATTATATGTGAGGAGCGGTGATGTCACCGCTGTAATATATCATTATATGTGGGGAGCGGTGATGTCACTGCTGTAATATATCATTATATGTGAGGAGCGGTGATGTCACTGCTGTAATATATCATTATATGTGAGGACCGGTGATGTCACCGCTGTAATATATCATTATATGTGAGGAGCGGTGATGTCACTGTTGTAATATATCATTATATGTGAGGAGCGGTGATGTCACTGCTGTAATATATCATTATATGTGAGGAGCGGTGATGTCACTGTTATAATATATCATTATATGTGAGGAGCGGTGATGTCACCGCTGTAATATATCATTATATGTGAGGAGCGGTGATGTCACCGCTGTAATATATCATTATATGTGAGGAGCGGTGATATCACCGCTGTAATATATCATTATATGTGAGGAGCGGTGATGTCACTGCTGTAATATATCATTATATGTGAGGAGCGGTGATGTTACTACAGTGATATATCAGATGTGAGGAGCAGTGATGTCACCGCTGTAATATATCATTATATGTGAGGAGCGGTGATGTCACTGCTGTAATATATCATTATATGTGAGCAGTGGTGATTTCACCGCTGTAATATATCATTATATGTGAGGAGCGGTGATGTCACTGCTGTAATATATCATTATATGTGAGGAGCGGTGATTTCACTGCTGTAATATATCATTATATGTGAGGAGCCGTGATGTCACTGCTGTAATATATCATTATATGTGAGGAGCCGTGATGTCACTGCTGTAATATATCATTATATGTGAGGAGCGGTAATGTCACCGCTGTAATATATCATTATATGTGAGGAGAGGTGATGTCACCGCTGTAATATATCATTATATGTGGGGACCGGTGATGTCACTGCTGTAATATATCATTATATGTGAGGAGCGGTGATGTCACCGCTGTAATATATCATTATATGTGAGGAGCGGTGATGTCACTGTTGTAATATATCATTATATGTGAGGAGCGGTGATGTCACTGCTGTAATATATCATTATATGTGAGGAGCCGTGATGTCACTGCTGTAATATATCATTATATGTGAGGAGCGGTGACGTCACTGCTGTAATATATCATTATATGTGAGGAGCGGAGATGTCACTGCTGTAATATATCATTATATGTGAGGAGCGGTGATGTCACTGCTGTAATATATCATTATATGTGAGGAGCGGTGATGTCACTGCTGTAATATATCATTATATGTGAGGAGCGGTGATGTCACTGCTGTAATATATCATTATATGTGAAGAGCGGTGATGTCACCGCTGTAATATATCATTATATGTGAAGAGCGGTGATGTCACTGCTTTAATATATCATTATATGTGAGGAGCGGTGATGTCACAGCTGTAATATATCATTATATGTGAGGAGCGGTGATGTCACTGCTGTAATATATCATTATATGTGAGGAGCCGTGAGGTCACTGCTGTAATATATCATTATATGTGGGAGCGGTGATGTCACAGCTGTAATATATCATTATATGTGAGGAGCAGTGATATCACTGTTGTAATATATCATTATATGTGAGGAACGGTGATGTCACTGCTGTAATATATCATTATATGTGAGGACCGGTGATGTCACCGCTGTAATATATCATTATATGTGAGGAGCGGTGATGTCACTGTTGTAATATATCATTATATGTGAGGAGCGGTGATGTCACTGCTGTAATATATCATTATATGTGAGGAGCGGTGATGTCACTGTTATAATATATCATTATATGTGAGGAGCGGTGATGTCACCGCTGTAATATATCATTATATGTGAGGAGCGGTGATGTCACCGCTGTAATATATCATTATATGTGAGGAGCGGTGATATCACCGCTGTAATATATCATTATATGTGAGGAGCGGTGATGTCACTGCTGTAATATATCATTATATGTGAGGAGCGGTGATGTTACTACAGTGATATATCAGATGTGAGGAGCAGTGATGTCACCGCTGTAATATATCATTATATGTGAGAAGCGGTGATGTCACTGCTGTAATATATCATTATATGTGAGCAGTGGTGATGTCACCGCTGTAATATATCATTATATGTGAGGAGCGGTGATGTCACTGCTGTAATATATCATTATATGTGAGGAGAGGTGATGTCACTGCTGTAATATATCATTATATGTGAGGAGCGGTGACGTCACTGCTGTAATATATCATTATATGTGAGGAGCGGTGATGTCACTGTTGTAATATATCATTATATGTGAGGAGCGGTGATGTCACTGTTGTAATATATCATTATATGTGAGGAGCGGTGATGTCACTGCTGTAATATATCATTATATGTGAGGAGCGGTGATGTCACTGCTGTAATATATCATTATATGTGAGGAGCGGTGATGTCACTGTTGTAATATATCATTATATGTGAGGAGCGGTGATGTCACTGTTGTAATATATCATTATATGTGAGGAGTGGTGATGTCACCGCTGTAATATATCATTATATGTGAGGACCGGTGATGTCACCGCTGTAATATATCATTATATGTGGGGAGCGGTGATGTCACTGCTGTAATATATCATTATATGTGAGGAGCGGTGATGTCACTGCTGTAATATATCATTATATGTGAGGAGCGGTGATGTCACTGCTGTAATATATCATTATATGTGAGGAGCCGTGATGTCACTGCTGTAATATATCATTATATGTGAGGAGCCGTGATGCCACTGCTGTAATATATCATTATATGTGAGGAGCGGTAATGTCACCGCTGTAATATATCATTATATGTGAGGAGAGGTAATGTCACCGCTGTAATATATCATTATATGTGGGGACCGGTGATGTCACTGCTGTAATATATCATTATATGTGAGGAGCGGTGATGTCACCGCTGTAATATATCATTATATGTGAGGAGCGGTGATGTCACTGTTGTAATATATCATTATATGTGAGGAGCGGTGATGTCACTGCTGTAATATATCATTATATGTGAGGAGCGGTGATGTCACCGCTGTAATATATCATTATATGTGAGGAGCGGTGATGTCACCGCTGTAATATATCATTATATGTGAGGAGCGGTGATGTCACTGCTGTAATATATCATTATATGTGAGGAGCGGTGATGTTACTACAGTGATATATCAGATGTGAGGAGCAGTGATGTCACCGCTGTAATATATCATTATATGTGAGGAGCGGTGATGTCACTGCTGTAATATATCATTATATGTGAGCAGTGGTGATGTCACCGCTGTAATATATCATTATATGTGAGGAGCGGTGATGTCACTGCTGTAATATATCATTATATATGAGGAGAGGTGATGTCACTGCTGTAATATATCATTATATGTGAGGAGCGGTGACGTCACTGCTGTAATATATCATTATATGTGAGGAGCGGTGATGTCACTGCTGTAATATATCATTATATGTGAGGAGCGGTGATGTCACTGATGTAATATATCATTATATGTGAGGAGCGGTGATGTCACTGATGTAATATATCATTATATGTAAAGAGCAGTGATGTCACTGAGGTAATATATCATTATATGTGAGGAGCGGTGATGTCACTGCTGTAATATATCATTATATGTGAGGAGTGGTGATGTCACTGCTGTAATATCTCATTATATGTGGAGATGGGTGATGTTACTGCTGTAATATATCATTATATGTGAGGAGCGGTGATGTCACTGTTGTAATATATCATTATATGTGAGGAGCGGTGATGTCATCGTTGTAATATATCATTATATGTGAGGAGAGGTGATGTCACCGCTGTAATATATCATTATATGTGAGGAGCGGTGATGTCACTGTTGTAATATATCATTATATGTGAGGAGAGGTGATGTCACCGCTGTAATATATCATTATATGTGAGGAGCAGTGATGTCACTGTTGTAATATATCATTATATGTGAGGAGCGATGATGTCACAGTTGTAATATATCATTATATGTGAGGAGCGGTGATGTCACTGCTGTAATATATCATTATATGTGAGGAGCGGTGATGTCACTGCTGTAATATATCATTATATGTGAGGAGCGGTGATGTCACTGTTGTAATATATCATTATATGTGAGGAGCGGTGATGTCACTGCTGTAATATATCATTATATGTGAGGAGCGGTGATGTCACTGCTGTAATATATCATTATATGTGAGGAGCGGTGATGTCACTGTTGTAATATATCATTATATGTGAGGAGCGGTGATGTCACTGTTGTAATATATCATTATATGTGAGGAGTGGTGATGTCACCACTGTAATATATCATTATATGTGAGGAGCGGTGATGTCACTGCTGTAATATATCATTATATGTGAGGAGCGGTGATGTCACCGCTGTAATATATCATTATATGTGAGGAGAGGTGATGTCACCGCTGTAATATATCATTATATGTGAGGAGCAGTGATGTCACTGCAGTAATATATCATTATATGTGAGGAGCGGTGATGTCACTGCTGTAATATATCATTATATGTGAGGAGCTGTGATGTCACTGTAGTAATATATCATTATATGTGAGGAGCGGTGATGTCACTGCTGTAATATATCATTATATGTGAGGAGCGGTGATGTCACCGCTGTAATATATCATTATATGTGAGGAGCAGTGATGTCACTGCTGTAATATATCATTATATGTGAGGAGAGGTGATGTCACCGCTGTAATATATCATTATATGTGAGGAGCAGTGATGTCACTGCTGTAATATATCATTATATGTGAGGAGCAGTGATGTCACTGCTGTAATATATCATTATATGTGAGGAGCGGTGATGTCACCGCTGTAATATATCATTATATGTGGGGAGCGGTGATGTCACTGCTGTAATATATCATTATATGTGAGGAGCGGTGATGTCACTGCTGTAATATATCATTATATGTGAGGAGCGGTGACGTCACTGCTGTAATATATCATTATATGTGAGGAGCGGTTTTGTCACTGCTGTAATATATCATTATATGTGAGGAGCGGTGATGTCACTGATGTAATATATCATTATATGTGAGGAGCGGTGATGTCACTGATGTAATATATCATTATATGTAAAGAGCAGTGATGTCACTGTTGTAATATATCATTATATGTGAGGAGCGGTGATGTTACTGCTGTAATATATCATTATATGTGAGGAGCGGTGATGTCACTGTTGTAATATATCATTATATGTGAGGAGCGGTGATGTCATCGCTGTAATATATCATTATATGTGAGGAGAGGTGATGTCACCGCTGTAATATATCATTATATGTGAGGAGCAGTGATGTCACTGTTGTAATATATCATTATATGTGAGGAGAGGTGATGTCACCGCTGTAATATATCATTATATGTGAGGAGCAGTGATGTCACTGTTGTAATATATCATTATATGTGAGGAGCGGTGATGTCACAGTTGTAATATATCATTATATGTGAGGAGCGGTGATGTCACTGCTGTAATATATCATTATATGTGAGGAGCGGTGATGTCACTGCTGTAATATATCATTATATGTGAGGAGCGGTGATGTCACTGTTGTAATATATCATTATATGTGAGGAGCGGTGATGTCACTGTTGTAATATATCATTATATGTGAGGAGTGGTGATGTCACCGCTGTAATATATCATTATATGTGAGGAGCGGTGATGTCACCGCTGTAATATATCATTATATGTGGGGAGCGGTGATGTCACTGCTGTAATATATCATTATATGTGAGGAGCGGTGATGTCACTGCTGTAATATATCATTATATGTGAGGA
Source organism: Phyllobates terribilis (assembly GCF_046119375.1). NCBI lineage: Eukaryota > Metazoa > Chordata > Amphibia > Anura > Dendrobatidae > Phyllobates > Phyllobates terribilis. The sequence goes on from NW_027362767.1 coordinate 140,329,478, forward strand.
GCGGTGATTTCACTGCTGTAATATATCATTATATGTGAGGAGCCGTGATGTCACTGCTGTAATATATCATTATATGTGAGGAGCCGTGATGTCACTGCTGTAATATATCATTATATGTGAGGAGCGGTAATGTCACCGCTGTAATATATCATTATATGTGAGGAGAGGTGATGTCACCGCTGTAATATATCATTATATGTGGGGACCGGTGATGTCACTGCTGTAATATATCATTATATGTGAGGAGCGGTGATGTCACCGCTGTAATATATCATTATATGTGAGGAGCGGTGATGTCACTGTTGTAATATATCATTATATGTGAGGAGCGGTGATGTCAATGCTGTAATATATCATTATATGTGAGGAGCGGTGATGTCACTGCTGTAATATATCATATGTGAGGAGCGGTGATGTCACTGCTGTAATATATCATTATATGTGAGGAGCGGAGATGTCACTGCTGTAATATATCATTATATGTGAGGAGCGGTGATGTCACTGCTGTAATATATCATTATATGTGAGGAGCGGTGATGTCACTGCTGTAATATATCATTATATGTGAGGAGCGGTGATGTCACTGCTGTAATATATCATTATATGTGAAGAGCGGTGATGTCACCGCTGTAATATATCATTATATGTGAAGAGCGGTGATGTCACTGCTTTAATATATCATTATATGTGAGGAGCGGTGATGTCACAGCTGTAATATATCATTATATGTGAGGAGCGGTGATGTCACTGCTGTAATATATCATTATATGTGAGGAGCAGTGATATCACTGTTGTAATATATCATTATATGTGAGGAACGGTGATGTCACTGCTGTAATATATCATTATATGTGAGGACCGGTGATGTCACCGCTGTAATATATCATTATATGTGAGGAGCGGTGATGTCACTGTTGTAATATATCATTATATGTGAGGAGCGGTGATGTCACTGCTGTAATATATCATTATATGTGAGGAGCGGTGATGTCACTGTTATAATATATCATTATATGTGAGGAGCGGTGATGTCACCGCTGTAATATATCATTATATGTGAGGAGCGGTGATGTCACCGCTGTAATATATCATTATATGTGAGGAGCGGTGATATCACCGCTGTAATATATCATTATATGTGAGGAGCGGTGATGTTACTGCTGTAATATATCATTATATGTGAGAAGCGGTGATGTTACTACAGTGATATATCAGATGTGAGGAGCAGTGATGTCACCGCTGTAATATATCATTATATGTGAGGAGCGGTGATGTCACTGCTGTAATATATCATTATATGTGAGCAGTGGTGATGTCACTGCTGTAATATATCATTATATGTGAGGAGCGGTGATGTCACTGCTGTAATATATCATTATATGTGAGGAGCGGTGATTTCACTGCTGTAATATATCATTATATGTGAGGAGCCGTGATGTCACTGCTGTAATATATCATTATATGTGAGGAGCCGTGATGCCACTGCTGTAATATATCATTATATGTGAGGAGCGGTAATGTCACCGCTGTAATATATCATTATATGTGAGGAGAGGTGATGTCACCGCTGTAATATATCATTATATGTGGGTACCGGTGATGTCACTGCTGTAATATATCATTATATGTGAGGAGCGGTGATGTCACCGCTGTAATATATCATTATATGTAAGGAGCGGTGATGTCACTGTTGTAATATATCATTATATGTGAGGAGCGGTGATGTCACTGCTGTAATATATCATTATATGTGAGGAGCGGTGATGTCACTGCTGTAATATATCATTATATGTGAGGAGCGGTGACGTCACTGCTGTAATATATCATTATATGTGAGGAGCGGAGATGTCACTGCTGTAATATATCATTATATGTGAGGAGCGGTGATGTCACTGCTGTAATATATCATTATATGTGAGGAGCGGTGATGTCACTGCTGTAATATATCATTATATGTGAGGAGCGGTGATGTCACTGCTGTAATATATCATTATATGTGAAGAGCGGTGATGTCACCGCTGTAATATATCATTATATGTGAAGAGCGGTGATGTCACTGCTTTAATATATCATTATATGTGAGGAGCGGTGATGTCACAGCTGTAATATATCATTATATGTGAGGAGCGGTGATGTCACTGCTGTAATATATCATTATATGTGAGGAGCCGTGAGGTCACTGCTGTAATATATCATTATATGTGGGGAGCGGTGATGTCACAGCTGTAATATATCATTATATGTGAGGAACAGTGATATCACTGTTGTAATATATCATTATATGTGAGGAACGGTGATGTCACTGCTGTAATATATCATTATATGTGAGGACCGGTGATGTCACCGCTGTAATATATCATTATATGTGAGGAGCGGTGATGTCACTGTTGTAATATATCATTATATGTGAGGAGCGGTGATGTCACTGCTGTAATATATCATTATATGTGAGGAGCGGTGATGTCACTGTTATAATATATCATTATATGTGAGGAGCGGTGATGTCACCGCTGTAATATATCATTATATGTGAGGAGCGGTGATGTCACCGCTGTAATATATCATTATATGTGAGGAGCGGTGATATCACCTCTGTAATATATCATTATATGTGAGGAGCGGTGATGTCACTGCTGTAATATATCATTATATGTGAGGAGCGGTGATGTTACTACAGTGATATATCAGATGTGAGGAGCAGTGATGTCACCGCTGTAATATATCATTATATGTGAGGAGCGGTGATGTCACTGCTGTAATATATCATTATATGTGAGCAGTGGTGATGTCACCGCTGTAATATATCATTATATGTGAGGAGCGGTGATGTCACTGCTGTAATATATCATTATATGTGAGGAGAGGTGATGTCACTGCTGTAATATATCATTATATGTGAGGAGCGGTGACGTCACTGCTGTAATATATCATTATATGTGAGGAGCGGTGATGTCACTGTTGTAATATATCATTATATGTGAGGAGCGGTGATGTCACAGTTGTAATATATCATTATATGTGAGGAGCGGTGATGTCACTGCTGTAATATATCATTATATGTGAGGAGCGGTGATGTCACTGCTGTAATATATCATTATATGTGAGGAGCGGTGATGTCACTGTTGTAATATATCATTATATGTGAGGAGCGGTGATGTCACTGTTGTAATATATCATTATATGTGAGGAGTGGTGATGTCACCGCTGTAATATATCATTATATGTGAGGACCGGTGATGTCACCGCTGTAATATATCATTATATGTGGGGAGCGGTGATGTCACTGCTGTAATATATCATTATATGTGAGGAGCGGTGATGTCACTGCTGTAATATATCATTATATGTGAGGAGCGGTGATGTCACTGCTGTAATATATCATTATATGTGAGGAGCCGTGATGTCACTGCTGTAATATATCATTATATGTGAGGAGCCGTGATGTCACTGCTGTAATATATCATTATATGTGAGGAGCGGTAATGTCACCGCTGTAATATATCATTATATGTGAGGAGAGGTAATGTCACCGCTGTAATATATCATTATATGTGGGGACCGGTGATGTCACTGCTGTAATATATCATTATATGTGAGGAGCGGTGATGTCACCGCTGTAATATATCATTATATGTGAGGAGCAGTGATGTCACTGTTGTAATATATCATTATATGTGAGGAGCGGTGATGTCACTGCTGTAATATATCATTATATGTGAGGAGCGGTGATGTCACCGCTGTAATATATCATTATATGTGAGGAGCGGTGATGTCACCGCTGTAATATATCATTATATGTGAGGAGCGGTGATGTCACTGCTGTAATATATCATTATATGTGAGGAGCGGTGATATTACTACAGTGATATATCAGATGTGAGGAGCAGTGATGTCACCGCTGTAATATATCATTATATGTGAGGAGCGGTGATGTCACTGCTGTAATATATCATTATATGTGAGCAGTGGTGATGTCACCGCTGTAATATATCATTATATGTGAGGAGCGGTGATGTCACTGCTGTAATATATCATTATATATGAGGAGAGGTGATGTCACTGCTGTAATATATCATTATATGTGAGGAGCGGTGACGTCACTGCTGTAATATATCATTATATGTGAGGAGCGGTGATGTCACTGCTGTAATATATCATTATATGTGAGGAGCGTTGATGTCACTGATGTAATATATCATTATATGTGAGGAGCGGTGATGTCACTGATGTAATATATCATTATATGTAAAGAGCAGTGATGTCACTGAGGTAATATATCATTATATGTGAGGAGCGGTGATGTCACTGCTGTAATATATCATTATATGTGAGGAGTGGTGATGTCACTGCTATAATATCTCATTATATGTGGAGATGGGTGATGTTACTGCTGTAATATATCATTATATGTGAGGAGCGGTGATGTCACTGTTGTAATATATCATTATATGTGAGGAGCGGTGATGTCATCGTTGTAATATATCATTATATGTGAGGAGAGGTGATGTCACCGCTGTAATATATCATTATATGTGAGGAGCGGTGATGTCACTGTTGTAATATATCATTATATGTGAGGAGAGGTGATGTCACCGCTGTAATATATCATTATATGTGAGGAGCAGTGATGTCACTGTTGTAATATATCATTATATGTGAGGAGCGATGATGTCACAGTTGTAATATATCATTATATGTGAGGAGCGGTGATGTCACTGCTGTAATATATCATTATATGTGAGGAGCGGTGATGTCACTGCTGTAATATATCATTATATGTGAGGAGCGGTGATGTCACTGTTGTAATATATCATTATATGTGAGGAGCGGTGATGTCACTGCTGTAATATATCATTATATGTGAGGAGCGGTGATGTCACTGCTGTAATATATCATTATATGTGAGGAGCGGTGATGTCACTGTTGTAATATATCATTATATGTGAGGAGCGGTGATGTCACAGTTGTAATATATCATTATATGTGAGGAGCGGTGATGTCACTGCTGTAATATATCATTATATGTGAGGAGCGGTGATGTCACCGCTGTAATATATCATTATATGTGAGGAGCGGTGATGTCACCGCTGTAATATATCATTATATGTGAGGAGCGGTGATGTCACTGCTGTAATATATCATTATATGTGAGGAGCGGTGATGTCACCGCTGTAATATATCATTATATGTGAGGAGCGGTGATGTCACTGCTGTAATATATCATTATATGTGAGGAGCGGTGATATTACTACAGTGATATATCAGATGTGAGGAGCAGTGATGTCACCGCTGTAATATATCATTATATGTGAGGAGCGGTGATGTCACTGCTGTAATATATCATTATATGTGAGCAGTGGTGATGTCACCGCTGTAATATATCATTATATGTGAGGAGCGGTGATGTCACTGCTGTAATATATCATTATATATGAGGAGAGGTGATGTCACTGCTGTAATATATCATTATATGTGAGGAGCGGTGACGTCACTGCTGTAATATATCATTATATGTGAGGAGCGGTGATGTCACTGCTGTAATATATCATTATATGTGAGGAGCGTTGATGTCACTGATGTAATATATCATTATATGTGAGGAGCGGTGATGTCACTGATGTAATATATCATTATATATGAGGAGAGGTGATGTCACTGCTGTAATATATCATTATATGTGAGGAGCGGTGACGTCACTGCTGTAATATATCATTATATGTGAGGAGCGGTGATGTCACTGCTGTAATATATCATTATATGTGAGGAGCGTTGATGTCACTGATGTAATATATCATTATATGTGAGGAGCGGTGATGTCACTGATGTAATATATCATTATATGTAAAGAGCAGTGATGTCACTGAAGTAATATATCATTATATGTGAGGAGCGGTGATGTCACTGCTGTAATATATCATTATATGTGAGGAGTGGTGATGTCACTGCTATAATATCTCATTATATGTGGAGATGGGTGATGTTACTGCTGTAATATATCATTATATGTGAGGAGCGGTGATGTCACTGTTGTAATATATCATTATATGTGAGGAGCGGTGATGTCATCGTTGTAATATATCATTATATGTGAGGAGAGGTGATGTCACCGCTGTAATATATCATTATATGTGAGGAGCGGTGATGTCACTGTTGTAATATATCATTATATGTGAGGAGAGGTGATGTCACCGCTGTAATATATCATTATATGTGAGGAGCAGTGATGTCACTGTTGTAATATATCATTATATGTGAGGAGCGATGATGTCACAGTTGTAATATATCATTATATGTGAGGAGCGGTGATGTCACTGCTGTAATATATCATTATATGTGAGGAGCGGTGATGTCACTGCTGTAATATATCATTATATGTGAGGAGCGGTGATGTCACTGTTGTAATATATCATTATATGTGAGGAGCGGTGATGTCACTGCTGTAATATATCATTATATGTGAGGAGCGGTGATGTCACTGCTGTAATATATCATTATATGTGAGGAGCGGTGATGTCACTGTTGTAATATATCATTATATGTGAGGAGCGGTGATGTCACAGTTGTAATATATCATTATATGTGAGGAGCGGTGATGTCACTGCTGTAATATATCATTATATGTGAGGAGCGGTGATGTCACTGCTGTAATATATCATTATATGTGAGGAGCGGTGATGTCACTGTTGTAATATATCATTATATGTGAGGAGCGGTGATGTCACTGTTGTAATATTTCATTATATGTGAGGAGTGGTGATGTCACCGCTGTAATATATCATTATATGTGAGGACCGGTGATGTCACCGCTGTAATATATCATTATATGTGGGGAGTGGTGATGTCACTGCTGTAATATATCATTATATGTGAGGAGCGGTGATGTCACTGCTGTAATATATCATTATATGTGAGGAGCGGTGATGTCACTGCTGTAATATATCATTATATGTGAGGAGCCGTGATGTCACTGCTGTAATATATCATTATATGTGAGGAGCCGTGATGTCACTGCTGTAATATATCATTATATGTGAGGAGCGGTAATGTCACCGCTGTAATATATCATTATATGTGAGGAGAGGTAATGTCACCGCTGTAATATATCATTATATGTGGGGACCGGTGATGTCACTGCTGTAATATATCATTATATGTGAGGAGCGGTGATGTCACCGCTGTAATATATCATTATATGTGAGGAGCGGTGATGTCACTGTTGTAATATATCATTATATGTGAGGAGCGGTGATGTCACTGCTGTAATATATCATTATATGTGAGGAGCGGTGATGTCACCGCTGTAATATATCATTATATGTGAGGAGCGGTGATGTCACCGCTGTAATATATCATTATATGTGAGGAGCGGTGATGTCACTGCTGTAATATATCATTATATGTGAGGAGCGGTGATGTTACTACAGTGATATATCAGATGTGAGGAGCAGTGATGTCACCGCTGTAATATATCATTATATGTGAGGAGCGGTGATGTCACTGCTGTAATATATCATTATATGTGAGCAGTGGTGATGTCACCGCTGTAATATATCATTATATGTGAGGAGCGGTGATGTCACTGCTGTAATATATCATTATATATGAGGAGAGGTGATGTCACTGCTGTAATATATCATTATATGTGAGGAGCGGTGACGTCACTGCTGTAATATATCATTATATGTGAGGAGCGGTGATGTCACTGCTGTAATATATCATTATATGTGAGGAGCGGTGATGTCACTGATGTAATATATCATTATATGTGAGGAGCGGTGATGTCACTGATGTAATATATCATTATATGTAAAGAGCAGTGATGTCACTGAGGTAATATATCATTATATGTGAGGAGCGGTGATGTCACTGCTGTAATATATCATTATATGTGAGGAGTGGTGATGTCACTGCTGTAATATCTCATTATATGTGGAGATGGGTGATGTTACTGCTGTAATATATCATTATATGTGAGGAGCGGTGATGTCACTGTTGTAATATATCATTATATGTGAGGAGCGGTGATGTCATCGTTGTAATATATCATTATATGTGAGGAGAGGTGATGTCACCGCTGTAATATATCATTATATGTGAGGAGCGGTGATGTCACTGTTGTAATATATCATTATATGTGAGGAGAGGTGATGTCACCGCTGTAATATATCATTATATGTGAGGAGCAGTGATGTCACTGTTGTAATATATCATTATATGTGAGGAGCGATGATGTCACAGTTGTAATATATCATTATATGTGAGGAGCGGTGATGTCACTGCTGTAATATATCATTATATGTGAGGAGCGGTGATGTCACTGCTGTAATATATCATTATATGTGAGGAGCGGTGATGTCACTGTTGTAATATATCATTATATGTGAGGAGCGGTGATGTCACTGCTGTAATATATCATTATATGTGAGGAGCGGTGATGTCACTGCTGTAATATATCATTATATGTGAGGAGCGGTGATGTCACTGTTGTAATATATCATTATATGTGAGGAGCGGTGATGTCACTGTTGTAATATATCATTATATGTGAGGAGTGGTGATGTCACCACTGTAATATATCATTATATGTGAGGAGCGGTGATGTCACTGCTGTAATATATCATTATATGTGAGGAGCGGTGATGTCACCGCTGTAATATATCATTATATGTGAGGAGAGGTGATGTCACCGCTGTAATATATCATTATATGTGAGGAGCAGTGATGTCACTGCAGTAATATATCATTATATGTGAGGAGCGGTGATGTCACTGCTGTAATATATCATTATTTGTGAGGAGCTGTGATGTCAATGTAGTAATATATCATTATATGTGAGGAGCGGTGATGTCACTGCTGTAATATATCATTATATGTGAGGAGCGGTGATGTCACCGCTGTAATATATCATTATATGTGAGGAGCAGTGATGTCACTGCTGTAATATATCATTATATGTGAGGAGAGGTGATGTCACCGCTGTAATATATCATTATATGTGAGGAGCGGTGATGTCACCGCTGTAATATATCATTATATGTGGGGAGCGGTGATGTCACTGCTGTAATATATCATTATATGTGAGGAGCGGTGATGTCACTGCTGTAATATATCATTATATGTGAGGAGCGGTGACGTCACTGCTGTAATATATCATTATATGTGAGGAGCGGTTTTGTCACTGCTGTAATATATCATTATATGTGAGGAGCGGTGATGTCACTGATGTAATATATCATTATATGTGAGGAGCGGTGATGTCACTGATGTAATATATCATTATATGTAAAGAGCAGTGATGTCACTGTTGTAATATATCATTATATGTGAGGAGCAGTGATGTCACTGCTGTAATATATCATTATAGGTGAGGAGTGGTGATGTCACTGCTGTAATATCTCATTATATGTGGAGATGGGTGATGTTACTGCTGTAATATATCATTATATGTGAGGAGCGGTGATGTCACTGTTGTAATATATCATTATATGTGAGGAGCGGTGATGTCATCGCTGTAATATATCATTATATGTGAGGAGAGGTGATGTCACCGCTGTAATATATCATTATATGTGAGGAGCGGTGATGTCACTGTTGTAATATATCATTATATGTGAGGAGAGGTGATGTCACCGCTGTAATATATCATTATATGTGAGGAGCAGTGATGTCACTGTTGTAATATATCATTGTATGTGAGGAGCGATGATGTCACAGTTGTAATATATCATTATATGTGAGGAGCGGTGATGTCACTGCTGTAATATATCATTATATGTGAGGAGCGGTGATGTCACTGCTGTAATATATCATTATATGTGAGGAGCGGTGATGTCACTGTTGTAATATATCATTATATGTGAGGAGCGGTGATGTCACTGCTGTAATATATCATTATATGTGAGGAGCGGTGATGTCACTGCTGTAATATATCATTATATGTGAGGAGCGGTGATGTCACTGTTGTAATATATCATTATATGTGAGGAGCGGTGATGTCACTGTTGTAATATATCATTATATGTGAGGAGCGGTGATGTCACCACTGTAATATATCATTATATGTGAGGAGCGGTGATGTCACTGCTGTAATATATCATTATATGTGAGGAGCGGTGATGTCACCGCTGTAATATATCATTATATGTGAGGAGAGGTGATGTCACCGCTGTAATATATCATTATATGTGAGGAGCAGTGATGTCACTGCAGTAATATATCATTATATGTGAGGAGCGGTGATGTCACTGCTGTAATATATCATTATATGTGAGGAGCTGTGATGTCACTGTAGTAATATATCATTATATGTGAGGAGCGGTGATGTCACTGCTGTAATATATCATTATATGTGAGGAGCGGTGATGTCACCGCTGTAATATATCATTATATGTGAGGAGCAGTGATGTCACTGCTGTAATATATCATTATATGTGAGGAGAGGTGATGTCACCGCTGTAATATATCATTATATGTGAGGAGCGGTGATGTCACCGCTGTAATATATCATTATATGTGGGGAGCGGTGATGTCACTGCTGTAATATATCATTATATGTGAGGAGCGGTGATGTCACTGCTGTAATATATCATTATATGTGAGGAGCGGTTTTGTCACTGCTGTAATATATCATTATATGTGAGGAGCGGTTTTGTCACTGCTGTAATATATCATTATATGTGAGGAGCGGTGATGTCACTGATGTAATATATCATTATATGTGAGGAGCGGTGATGTCACTGATGTAATATATCATTATATGTAAAGAGCAGTGATGTCACTGTTGTAATATATCATTATATGTGAGGAGCAGTGATGTCACTGCTGTAATATATCATTATAGGTGAGGAGTGGTGATGTCACTGCTGTAATATATCATTATATGTGGAGATGGGTGATGTTACTGCTGTAATATATCATTATATGTGAGGAGCGGTGATGTCACTGTTGTAATATATCATTATATGTGAGGAGCGGTGATGTCATCGCTGTAATATATCATTATATGTGAGGAGAGGTGATGTCACCGCTGTAATATATCATTATATGTGAGGAGCGGTGATGTCACTGTTGTAATATATCATTATATGTGAGGAGAGGTGATGTCACCGCTGTAATATATCATTATATGTGAGGAGCAGTGATGTCACTGTTGTAATATATCATTATATGTGAGGAGCGGTGATGTCACAGTTGTAATATATCATTATATGTGAGGAGCGGTGATGTCACTGCTGTAATATATCATTATATGTGAGGAGCGGTGATGTCACTGCTGTAATATATCATTATATGTGAGGAGCGGTGATGTCACTGTTGTAATATATCATTATATGTGAGGAGCGGTGATGTCACTGCTGTAATATATCATTATATGTGAGGAGCGGTGATGTCACTGCTGTAATATATCATTATATGTGAGGAGCGGTGATGTCACTGTTGTAATATATCATTATATGTGAGGAGCGGTGATGTCACTGTTGTAATATATCATTATATGTGAGGAGTGGTGATGTCACCACTGTAATATATCATTATATGTGAGGAGCGGTGATGTCACTGCTGTAATATATCATTATATGTGAGGAGCGGTGATGTCACCGCTGTAATATATCATTATATGTGAGGAGAGGTGATGTCACCGCTGTAATATATCATTATATGTGAGGAGCAGTGATGTCACTGCAGTAATATATCATTATATGTGAGGAGCGGTGATGTCACTGCTGTAATATATCATTATATGTGAGGAGCTGTGATGTCACTGTAGTAATATATCATTATATGTGAGGAGCGGTGATGTCACTGCTGTAATATATCATTATATGTGAGGAGCGGTGATGTCACCGCTGTAATATATCATTATATGTGAGGAGCAGTGATGTCACTGCTGTAATATATCATTATATGTGAGGAGAGGTGATGTCACCGCTGTAATATATCATTATATGTGAGGAGCGGTGATGTCACCGCTGTAATATATCATTATATGTGGGGAGCGGTGATGTCACTGCTGTAATATATCATTATATGTGAGGAGCGGTGATGTCACTGATGTAATATATCATTATATGTGAGGAGCGGTGATGTCACTGATGTAATATATCATTATATGTAAAGAGCAGTGATGTCACTGTTGTAATATATCATTATATGTGAGGAGCAGTGATGTCACTGCTGTAATATCTCATTATAGGTGAGGAGTGGTGATGTCACTGCTGTAATATCTCATTATATGTGGAGATGGGTGATGTTACTGCTGTAATATATCATTATATGTGAGGAGCGGTGATGTCACTGTTGTAATATATCATTATATGTGAGGAGCGGTGATGTCATCGCTGTAATATATCATTATATGTGAGGAGAGGTGATGTCACCGCTGTAATATATCATTATATGTGAGGAGCGGTGATGTCACTGTTGTAATATATCATTATATGTGAGGAGAGGTGATGTCACCGCTGTAATATATCATTATATGTGAGGAGCAGTGATGTCACTGTTGTAATATATCATTATATGTGAGGAGCGGTGATGTCACAGTTGTAATATATCATTATATGTGAGGAGCGGTGATGTCACTGCTGTAATATATCATTATATGTGAGGAGCGGTGATGTCACTGCTGTAATATATCATTATATGTGAGGAGCGGTGATGTCACTGGTGTAATATATCATTATATGTGAGGAGCGGTGATGTCACTGCTGTAATATATCATTATATGTGAGGAGCGGTGATGTCACTGCTGTAATATATCATTATATGTGAGGAGCGGTGACGTCACTGCTGTAATATATCATTATATGTGAGGAGCGGTGATGTCACTGCTGTAATATATCATTATATGTGAGGAGCGGTGACGTCACTGCTGTAATATATCATTATATGTGAGGAGCGGTTTTGTCACTGCTGTAATATATCATTATATGTGAGGAGCGGTGATGTCACTGATGTAATATATCATTATATGTGAGGAGCGGTGATGTCACTGATGTAATATATCATTATATGTAAAGAGCAGTGATGTCACTGTTGTAATATATCATTATATGTGAGGAGCAGTGATGTCACTGCTGTAATATATCATTATAGGTGAGGAGTGGTGATGTCACTGCTGTAATATCTCATTATATGTGGAGATGGGTGATGTTACTGCTGTAATATATCATTATATGTGAGGAGCGGTGATGTCACTGTTGTAATATATCATTATATGTGAGGAGCGGTGATGTCATCGCTGTAATATATCATTATATGTGAGGAGAGGTGATGTCACCGCTGTAATATATCATTATATGTGAGGAGCGGTGATGTCACTGTTGTAATATATCATTATATGTGAGGAGAGGTGATGTCACCGCTGTAATATATCATTATATGTGAGGAGCAGTGATGTCACTGTTGTAATATATCATTATATGTGAGGAGCGGTGATGTCACAGTTGTAATATATCATTATATGTGAGGAGCGGTGATGTCACTGCTGTAATATATCATTATATGTGAGGAGCGGTGATGTCACTGCTGTAATATATCATTATATGTGAGGAGCGGTGATGTCACTGTTGTAATATATCATTATATGTGAGGAGCGGTGATGTCACTGCTGTAATATATCATTATATGTGAGGAGCGGTGATGTCACTGCTGTAATATATCATTATATGTGAGGAGCGGTGATGTCACTGTTGTAATATATCATTATATGTGAGGAGCGGTGATGTCACTGTTGTAATATATCATTATATGTGAGGAGTGGTGATGTCACCACTGTAATATATCATTATATGTGAGGAGCGGTGATGTCACTGCTGTAATATATCATTATATGTGAGGAGCGGTGATGTCACCGCTGTAATATATCATTATATGTGAGGAGAGGTGATGTCACCGCTGTAATATATCATTATATGTGAGGAGCAGTGATGTCACTGCAGTAATATATCATTATATGTGAGGAGCGGTGATGTCACTGCTGTAATATATCATTATATGTGAGGAGCTGTGATGTCACTGTAGTAATATATCATTATATGTGAGGAGCGGTGATGTCACTGCTGTAATATATCATTATATGTGAGGAGCAGTGATGTCACCGCTGTAATATATCATTATATGTGAGGAGCAGTGATGTCACTGCTGTAATATATCATTATATGTGAGGAGAGGTGATGTCACCGCTGTAATATATCATTATATGTGAGGAGCGGTGATGTCACCGCTGTAATATATCATTATATGTGGGGAGCGGTGATGTCACTGCTGTAATATATCATTATATGTGAGGAGCGGTGATGTCACTGCTGTAATATATCATTATATGTGAGGAGCGGTGACGTCACTGCTGTAATATATCATTATATGTGAGGAGCGGTTTTGTCACTGCTGTAATATATCATTATATGTGAGGAGCGGTGATGTCACTGATGTAATATATCATTATATGTGAGGAGCGGTGATGTCACTGATGTAATATATCATTATATGTAAAGAGCAGTGATGTCACTGTTGTAATATATCATTATATGTGAGGAGCAGTGATGTCACTGCTGTAATATATCATTATAGGTGAGGAGTGGTGATGTCACTGCTGTAATATCTCATTATATGTGGAGATGGGTGATGTTACTGCTGTAATATATCATTATATGTGAGGAGCGGTGATGTCACTGTTGTAATATATCATTATATGTGAGGAGCGGTGATGTCATCGCTGTAATATATCATTATATGTGAGGAGAGGTGATGTCACCGCTGTAATATATCATTATATGTGAGGAGCGGTGATGTCACTGTTGTAATATATCATTATATGTGAGGAGAGGTGATGTCACCGCTGTAATATATCATTATATGTGAGGAGCAGTGATGTCACTGTTGTAATATATCATTATATGTGAGGAGCGGTGATGTCACAGTTGTAATATATCATTATATGTGAGGAGCGGTGATGTCACTGCTGTAATATATCATTATATGTGAGGAGCGGTGATGTCACTGCTGTAATATATCATTATATGTGAGGAGCGGTGATGTCACTGTTGTAATATATCATTATATGTGAGGAGCGGTGATGTCACTGCTGTAATATATCATTATATGTGAGGAGCGGTGATGTCACTGCTGTAATATATCATTATATGTGAGGAGCGGTGACGTCACTGCTGTAATATATCATTATATGTGAGGAGCGGAGATGTCACTGCTGTAATATATCATTATATGTGAGGAGCGGTGATGTCACTGCTGTAATATATCATTATATGTGAGGAGCGGTGATGTCACTGCTGTAATATATCATTATATGTGAGGAGCGGTGATGTCACTGCTGTAATATATCATTATATGTGAAGAGCGGTGATGTCACCGCTGTAATATATCATTATATGTGAAGAGCGGTGATGTCACTGCTTTAATATATCATTATATGTGAGGAGCGGTGATGTCACAGCTGTAATATATCATTATATGTGAGGACCGGTGATGTCACTGCTGTAATATATCATTATATGTGAGGAGCCGTGAGGTCACTGCTGTAATATATCATTATATGTGGGGAGCGGTGATGTCACAGCTGTAATATATCATTATATGTGAGGAGCAGTGATATCACTGTTGTAATATATCATTATATGTGAGGAACGGTGATGTCACTGCTGTAATATATCATTATATGTGAGGACCGGTGATGTCACCGCTGTAATATATCATTATATGTGAGGAGCGGTGATGTCACTGTTGTAATATATCATTATATGTGAGGAGCGGTGATGTCACTGCTGTAATATATCATTATATGTGAGGAGCGGTGATGTCACTGTTATAATATATCATTATATGTGAGGAGCGGTGATGTCACCGCTGTAATATATCATTATATGTGAGGAGCGGTGATGTCACCGCTGTAATATATCATTATATGTGAGGAGCGGTGATGTCACCGCTGTAATATATCATTATATGTGAGGAGCGGTGATGTCACTGCTGTAATATATCATTATATGTGAGGAGCGGTGATGTCACTGCTTTAATATATCATTATATGTGAGGAGCGGTGATGTCACTGCTGTAATATATCATTATATGTGAAGAGCGGTGATGTTACCGCTGTAATATATCATTATATGTGAAGAGCGGTGATGTCACTGCTTTAATATATCATTATATGTGAGGAGCGGTGATGTCACAGCTGTAATATATCATTATATGTGAGGAGCGGTGATGTCACTGCTGTAATATATCATTATATGTGAGGAGCCGTGAGGTCACTGCTGTAATATATCATTATATGTGGGGAGCGGTGATGTCACAGCTGTAATATATCATTATATGTGAGGAGCAGTGATATCACTGTTGTAATATATCATTATATGTGAGGAACGGTGATGTTACTGCTGTAATATATCATTATATGTGAGGAGCGGTGATGTCACTGTTGTAATATATCATTATATGTGAGGAACGGTGATGTCACTGCTGTAATATATCATTATATGTGAGGAGCGGTGATGTCACTGCTGTAATATATCATTATATGTGAGGAGCGGTGATGTCACTGTTGTAATATATCATTATATGTGAGGAGCGGTGATGTCACTGCTGTAATATATCATTATATGTGAGGAGCGGTGATGTCACTGCTGTAATATATCATTATATGTGAGGAGCTGTGACGTCACTGCTGTAATATATCATTATATGTGAGGAGCGGAGATGTCACTGCTGTAATATATCATTATATGTGAGGAGCGTTGATGTCACTGCTGTAATATATCATTATATGTGAGGAGCGGTGATGTCACTGCTGTAATATATCATGATATGTGAGGAGCGGTGATGTCACTGCTGTAATATATCATTATATGTGAAGAGCGGTGATGTCACCGCTGTAATATATCATTATATGTGAAGAGCGGTGATGTCACTGCTTTAATATATCATTATATGTGAGGAGCGGTGATGTCACAGCTGTAATATATCATTATATGTGAGGAGCGGTGATGTCACTGCTGTAATATATCATTATATGTGAGGAGCCGTGAGGTCACTGCTGTAATATATCATTATATGTGGGGAGCGGTGATGTCACAGCTGTAATATATCATTATATGTGAGGAGCAGTGATATCACTGTTGTAATATATCATTATATGTGAGGAACGGTGATGTCACTGCTGTAATATATCATTATATGTGAGGACCGGTGATGTCACCGCTGTAATATATCATTATATGTGAGGAGCGGTGATGTCACTGTTGTAATATATCATTATATGTGAGGAGCGGTGATGTCACTGCTGTAATATATCGTTATATGTGAGGAGCGGTGATGTCACTGTTATAATATATCATTATATGTGAGGAGCGGTGATGTCACCGCTGTAATATATCATTATATGTGAGGAGCGGTGATGTCACCGCTGTAATATATCATTATATGTGAGGAGCGGTGATGTCACCGCTGTAATATATCATTATATGTGAGGAGCGGTGATGTCACCGCTGTAATATATCATTATATGTGAGGAGCGGTGATGTCACCGCTGTAATATATCATTATATGTGAGGAGCGGTGATGTCACCGCTGTAATATATCATTATATGTGAGGAGCGGTGATGTCACTGCTGTAATATATCATTATATGTGAGGAGCGGTGATGTTACTACAGTGATATATCAGATGTGAGGAGCAGTGATGTCACCGCTGTAATATATCATTATATGTGAGGAGCGGTGATGTCACTGCTGTAATATATCATTATATGTGAGCAGTGGTGATGTCACCGCTGTAATATATCATTATATGTGAGGAGCGGTGATGTCACTGCTGTAATATATCATTATATGTGAGGAGAGGTGATGTCACTGCTGTAATATATCATTATATGTGAGGAGCGGTGACGTCACTGCTGTAATATATCATTATATGTGAGGAGAGGTGATGTCACCGCTGTAATATATCATTATATGTGAGGAGCAGTGATGTCACTGTTGTAATATATCATTATATGTGAGGAGCGGTGATGTCACAGTTGTAATATATCATTATATGTGAGGAGCGGTGATGTCACTGCTGTAATATATCATTATATGTGAGGAGCGGTGATGTCACTGCTGTAATATATCATTATATGTGAGGAGCGGTGATGTCACTGTTGTAATATATCATTATATGTGAGGAGCGGTGATGTCACTGTTGTAATATATCATTATATGTGAGGAGTGGTGATGTCACCGCTGTAATATATCATTATATATGAGGACCGGTGATGTCACCGCTGTAATATATCATTATATGTGGGGAGCGGTGATGTCACTGCTGTAATATATCATTATATGTGAGGAGAGGTGATGTCACCTCTGTAATATATCATTATATGTGAGGAGCGGTGATGTCACCGCTGTAATATATCATTATATGTGAGGAGCGGTGATGTCACCGCTGTAATATATCATTATATGTGAGGAGCGGTGATGTCACCGCTGTAATATATCATTATATGTGAGGAGCGGTGATGTCACCGCTGTAATATATCATTATATGTGAAGAGCGGTGATGTCACTGCTGTAATATATCATTATATGTGAGGAGCGGTGATGTCACTGCTGTAATATATCATTATATGTGAGGAGCGGTGATGTCACTGCTGTAATATATCATTATATGTGAGAAGCGGTGATGTCACTGCTGTAATATATCATTATATGTGAGGAGCGGTGATGTCACTGCTGTAATATATCATTATATGTGAGGAGCGGTGATGTCACTGCTGTAATATATCATTATATGTGAGGAGCGGTGATGTCACCGCTGTAATATATCATTATATGTGAGGAGCGGTGATGTCACCGCTGTAATATATCATTATATGTGAGGAGCGGTGATGTCACTGCTGTAATATTTCATTATATGTGAGGAGAGGTGATGTCACTGCTGTAATATATCATTATATGTGAGGAGAGGTGATGTAACTGCTGTAATATATCATTATATGTGAGGAGTGGTGATGTCACCGCTGTAATATATCATTATATGTGAGGAGAGGTGATGTCACCGCTGTAATATATCATTATATGTGAGGAGGGGTGATGTCGCTGCTGTAATATATCATTATATGTGAGGAGCGGTGATGTCACCACTGGAATATATCATTATATGTGAGGAGCGGTGATGTCACTGTTGTAATATATCATTATATGTGAGGAGCGGTGATGTCACCACTGGAATATATCATTATATGTGAGGAGCGGTGATGTCACCGTTGTAATATATCATTATATGTGAGGAGCGGTGATGTCACCGTTGTAATATATCATTATATGTGAGGAGCGGTGATGTCACCGATGTAATATATCATTATATGTGAGGAGCGGTGATGTAACTGCTGTAATATATCATTATATGTGAGGAGGGGTGATGTCACCGCTGTAATATATCATTATATGTGAGGAGGGGTGATGTCACCGCTGTAATATATCATTATATGTGAGGAGTGGTGATGTCACTGCTGTAATATATCATTATATGTGAGGAGCGGTGATGTCACTGCTGTAATATATCATTATATGTGAGGAGCGGTGATGTCACTGCTGTAATATATTATTATATGTGAGGAGCGGTGATGTCACTGCTGTAATATATCATTATATGTGAGGAGCGGTGACTTCACTGCTGTAATATATCATTATA
Organism: Phyllobates terribilis; assembly: GCF_046119375.1. Taxonomy (NCBI): domain Eukaryota; kingdom Metazoa; phylum Chordata; class Amphibia; order Anura; family Dendrobatidae; genus Phyllobates; species Phyllobates terribilis. The sequence continues at coordinate 140,349,170 of NW_027362767.1, forward strand.
TGTGAGGAGCGGTGATGTCACTGCTGTAATATATCATTATATGTGAGGAGCAGTGATGTCACTGCTGTAATATATCATTATATGTGAGGAGCGGTGATGTCACTGCTGTAATATATCATTATATGTGAGGAGCGGTGATGTCACCTCTGTAATATATCATTATATGTGAGGAGCGGTGATGTCACTGCTGTAATATATCATTATATGTGAGGAGCGGTGATGTCACTGCTGTAATATATCATTATATGTGAGGAGCGGTGATGTCACTGCTGTAATATATCATTATATGTGAGGAGCGGTGATGTCACCGCTGTAATATATCATTATATGTGAGGAGCGGTGATGTCACTGCTGTAATATATCATTATGTGTGAGGAGCGGTGATGTCACTGCTGTAATATATCATTATATGTGAGGAGCAGTGATGTCACTGCTGTAATATATCATTATATGTGAGGAGCGGTGATGTCACTGCTGTAATATATCATTATATGTGAGGAGCGGTGATATCACTGCTGTAATATATGATTATATGTGAGGAGCGGTGATGTCACTGCTGTAATATATCATTACATGTGAGGAGCGGTGATGTCACTGCTGTAATATAGCATTATATGTGAGGAGCGGTGATGTTACTGCTGTAATATATCATTATATGTGAGGAGAAGTGATGTCACCGCTGTAATATATCATTATATGTGAGGAGCGGTGATGTCACCGCTGTAATATATCATATGTGAGGAGCGGTGATGTCACTGCTGTAATATATCATTATATGTGAGGAGCGGTGATGTCACTGCTGTAATATATCATTATATGTGAGGAGCGGTGATGTCACCGCTGTAATATATCATTATATGTGAGGAGCGGTGATGTCACCGCTGTAATATATCATTATATGTGAGGAGCGGTGATGTCACTGCTGTAATATTTCATTATATGTGAGGAGAGGTGATGTCACTGCTGTAATATATCATTATATGTGAGGAGAGGTGATGTAACTGCTGTAATATATCATTATATGTGAGGAGTGGTGATGTCACCGCTGTAATATATCATTATATGTGAGGAGAGGTGATGTCACCGCTGTAATATATCATTATATGTGAGGAGGGGTGATGTCGCTGCTGTAATATATCATTATATGTGAGGAGCGGTGATGTCACCACTGGAATATATCATTATATGTGAGGAGCGGTGATGTCACTGCTGTAATATATCATTATATGTGAGGAGCGGTGATGTCGCTGCTGTAATATATCATTATATGTGGGGAGCGGTGATGTCACCGCTGTAATATATCATATGTGAGGAGCGGTGATGTCACTGCTGTAATATATCATTATATGTGAGGAGCGGTGATGTCACTGCTGTAATATATCATTATATGTGAGGAGCGGTGATGTCACTGCTGTAATATATCATATGTGAGGAGCGGTGATGACACTGCTGTAATATATCATTATATGTGAGGAGCGGTGATGTCACTGTTGTAATATATCATTATATGTGAGGAGCGGTGATGTCACCGCTGTAATATATCATATGTGAGGAGCGGTGATGTCACTGCTGTAATATATCATTATATGTGAGGAGCGGTGATGTCACTGCTGTAATATATCATTATGTGTGAGGAGCGGTGATGTCACTGCTGTAATATATCATTATATGTGAGGAGCAGTGATGTCACTGCTGTAATATATCATTATATGTGAGGAGCGGTGATGTCACTGCTGTAATATATCATTATATGTGAGGAGCGGTGATATCACTGCTGTAATATATGATTATATGTGAGGAGCGGTGATGTCACTGCTGTAATATATCATTACATGTGAGGAGCGGTGATGTCACTGCTGTAATATATCATTATATGTGAGGAGCGGTGATGTTACTGCTGTAATATATCATTATATGTGAGGAGAGGTGATGTCACCGCTGTAATATATCATTATATGTGAGGAGCGGTGATGTCACCGCTGTAATATATCATATGTGAGGAGCGGTGATGTCACTGCTGTAATATATCATTATATGTGAGGAGCGGTGATGTCACTGCTGTAATATATCATTATATGTGAGGAGCGGTGATGTCACCGCTGTAATATATCATTATATGTGAGGAGCGGTGATGTCACCGCTGTAATATATCATTATATGTGAGGAGCGGTGATGTCACTGCTGTAATATTTCATTATATGTGAGGAGAGGTGATGTCACTGCTGTAATATATCATTATATGTGAGGAGAGGTGATGTAACTGCTGTAATATATCATTATATGTGAGGAGTGGTGATGTCACCGCTGTAATATATCATTATATGTGAGGAGAGGTGATGTCACCGCTGTAATATATCATTATATGTGAGGAGGGGTGATGTCGCTGCTGTAATATATCATTATATGTGAGGAGCGGTGATGTCACCACTGGAATATATCATTATATGTGAGGAGCGGTGATGTCACTGCTGTAATATATCATTATATGTGAGGAGCGGTGATGTCGCTGCTGTAATATATCATTATATGTGGGGAGCGGTGATGTCACCGCTGTAATATATCATATGTGAGGAGCGGTGATGTCACTGCTGTAATATATCATTATATGTGAGGAGCGGTGATGTCACTGCTGTAATATATCATTATATGTGAGGAGCGGTGATGTCACTGCTGTAATATATCATATGTGAGGAGCGGTGATGACACTGCTGTAATATATCATTATATGTGAGGAGCGGTGATGTCACTGTTGTAATATATCATTATATGTGAGGAGCGGTGATGTCACCGCTGTAATATATCATATGTGAGGAGCGGTGATGTCACTGCTGTAATATATCATTATATGTGAGGAGCGGTGATGTCACTGCTGTAATATATCATTATATGTGAGGAGTGGTGATGTCACTGCTGTAATATATCATTATATGTGAGGAGAGGTGATGTCACTGCTGTAATATATCATTATATGTGAGGAGCGGTGATGTCACTGCTGTAATATATCATTATATGTGAGGAGCGGTGATGTCACCGCTGTAATATATCATTATATGTGAGGAGCGGTTATGTAACTTCTGTAATATATCATTATATGTGAGGAGCGGTGATGTCACCGCTGTAATATATCATTATATGTGAGGAGGGGTGATGTCACCGCTGTAATATATCATTATATGTGAGGAGGGGTGATGTCACCGCTGTAATATATCATTATATATGAGGAGCGGTGATGTCACTGCTGTATTATATCATTATATGTGAGGAGCGGTGATGTCACCGCTGTAATATATCATTATATGTGAGGAGCGGTGATGTCACTGCTGTAATATATCATTATATATGAGGAGCGGTGATGTCACCGCTGTAATATATCATTATATGTGAGGAGAGGTGACGTCACCTCTGTAATATATCATTATATGTGAGGAGCGGTGATGTCACCGCTGTAATATATCATTATATGTGAGGAGCGGTGATGTCAACGCTGTAATATATCATTATATGTGAGGAGCGGTGATGTCACCGCTGTAATATATCATTATATGTGAGGAGCGGTGATGTCACCGCTGTAATATATCATTATATGTGAAGAGCGGTGATGTCACTGCTGTAATATATCATTATATGTGAGGAGCGGTGATGTCACTGCTGTAATATATCATTATATGTGAGGAGCGGTGATGTCACTGCTGTAATATATCATTATATGTGAGAAGCGGTGATGTCACTGCTGTAATATATCATTATATGTGAGGAGCGGTGATGTCACTGCTGTAATATATCATTATATGTGAGGAGCGGTGATGTCACTGCTGTAATATATCATTATATCTGAGGAGCGGTGATGTCACTGCTGTAATATATCATTATATGTGAGGAGCGGTGATGTCACTGCTGTAATATATCATTATATATGAGGAGCGGTGATGTCACCGCTGTAATATATCATTATATGTGAGGAGCGGTGATGTCACTGCTGTAATATATCATTATATGTGAGGAGCGGTGATGTCACTGCTGTAATATATCATTATATATGAGGAGCGGTATCATTATATGTGAGGAGCGGTGATGTCACCGCTGTAATATATCATTATATGTGAGGAGCGGTGATGTCACTGCTGTAATATATCATTATATGTGAGGAGCGGTGATGTCACTGCTGTAATATATCATTATATGTGAGGAGTGGTGATGTCACTGCTGTAATATATCATTATATGTGAGGAGCGGTGATGTCACTGCTGTAATATATCATTATATGTGAGGAGCGGTGATGTCACCGCTGTAATATATCATTATATGTGAGGAGCGGTGATGTCACTGTTATAATATATCATTATATGTGAGGAGCGGTGATGTCACTGCTGTAATATATCATTATATGTGAGGAGCGGTGATGTCACTGTTATAATATATCATTATATGTGAGGAGCGGTGATGTCACTTCTGTAATATATCATTATATGGGAGGAGCGGTGATGTCACTGCTGTAATATATCATTATATGTGAGGAGCGGTGATGTCACTGCTGTAATATATCATTATATGGGAGGAGCGGTGATGTCACTGCTGTAATATATCATTATATGTGAGGAGCGGTGATGTCACTGCTGTAATATATCATTATATGTGAGGAGCAGTGATGTTACTGCTGTAATATATCATTATATGTGAGGAGCGGTGATGTCACTGCTGTAATATATCATTATATGTGAGGAGCGGTGATGTCACTGCTGTAATATATCATTATATGTGAGGAGCGGTGATGTCACTGCTGTAATATATCATTATATGTGAGGAGAGGTGATGTCACCGCTGTAATATATCATTATATGTGAGGAGCGGTGATGTCACCGCTGTAATATATCATTATATGTGAGGAGTGGTGATGTCACTGCTGTAATATATCATTATATGTGAGGAGCGGTGATGTCACCGCTGTAATATATCATTATATGTGAGGAGCGGTGATGTCACTGCTGTAATATATCATTATATGTGAGGAGCGGTGATGTCACTGCTGTAATATATCATTATATGTGAGGAGCAGTGATGTCACTGCTGTAATATATCATTATATGTGAGGAGCGGTGATGTCACTGCTGTAATATATCATTATATGTGAGGAGCAGTGATGTTACTGCTGTAATATATCATTATATGTGAGGAGCAGTGATGTTACTGCTGTAATATATCATTATATGTGAGGAGCAGTGATGTTACTGCTGTAATATATCATTATATGTGAGGAGCAGTGATGTCACTGATGTAATATATCATTATATGTGAGGAGCAGTGATGTCACTGCTGTAATATATCATTATATGTGAGGAGCAGTGATGTTACTGCTGTAATATATCATTATATGTGAGGAGCAGTGATGTCACTGCTGTAATATATCATTATATGTGAGGAGCAGTGTTGTCACTGCTGTAATATATCATTATATGTGAGGAGCGGTGATGTCACCGCTGTAATATATCATTATATGTGAGGAGCGGTGATGTCACCGCTGTAATATATCATTATATGTGAGGAGCAGTGATGTCACTGCTGTAATATATCATTATATGTGAGGAGCAGTGATGTCACTGCTGTAATATATCATTATATGTGAGGAGCAGTGATGTCACTGCTGTAATATATCATTATATGTGAGGAGCGGTGATGTCACTGCTGTAATATATCATTATATGTGAGGAGAGGTGATGTGACTGCTGTAATATATCATTATATGTGAGGAATAGTGATGTCACTGCTGTAGTATATCATTATATGTGAGGAGCGGTGATGTCACCGCTGTAATATATCATTATATGTGAGGAGCGGTGATGTCACTGCTGTAATATATCATTATATGTGAGGAGCGGTGATGTCAATGCTGTAATATATCATTATATGTGAGGAGCGGTGATGTCACTGCTGTAATATATCGTTATATGTGGGGAGCGGTGATGTCACTGCTGTAATATATCATTATTAGTGTTGAGCATTCCGATACTGTAATATCGGGTATCGGCCGATATTCGCGGTATCGGAATTCCGATACTTAATTCCGATACTTTTACAATATCGAATACCGGCATCGGAAGTTCCCATAATGCCTGTGCTCTGCAGTGTCTGTGAAGGATGACAAGTTGGATGGCAGCGCGATCCAGCCTGTCATCAGAATGCCATCCCAGCGTGAGAGAATTCTCCTGATTGTTTAAAAGCCGGCGCGCGGTAAAAAGCCGCCGGCTTTTAAACAATCGCACAGCCCCATACTGCTTCCCCGCAGCCTCCCACCCCGATCCTCCGCTCCCCTCGCCACCTCCCATCCCAATCGTAAATTAGGACCGGGCGGGGAGCACAGCACCAAGGAGCGAAGGACCCAGGCGAGGAAGCCGGCAGTGAAAAGACTTCACCGCCGGCTTTCCCGTTCTGTGCTGCGCTTTCCCGCCGGTTATTTCAAATGAACAGCTGAGGTATCAGGTGATGCCGATCAGCTGTTCATTTGAATTAGCCGCGGTGCCCTCAGAGGGTTCATGTGAGTTCATGCTTGACTGCATTGCATGAACTCACATGAACTTTACCACGGCCGCACAGGTCAGCCTCACCTCCCAGACCCGTCATGATTAGTGTGTGTGCCGGGTGTCTGTGTGCGGGGTGTCTGTGTGCGGTGTGTCTGTGTGCGGGGTGTCTGTGTGCGGGGTGTCTGTGTGCGGGGTGTGTGTGTGCGGGGTGTCTGTGTGCGGGGTGTGTGTGTGCGGGGTGTGTGTGTGCGGGGTGTGTGTGTGCGGGGTGTCTGTGTGCGGGGTGTCTGTGTGCGGGGTGTGTGCGTGCAGGCAGACATAGGCCGATGTGACACTACTACTCCCATCGGCCTATGTCTGTCCCCCGTCCACTCCTGCCAGCAGGATCAGCTTGATGGGAGCAGTAGTTCCCATCAGACTGATCCTGCTATTTAAATTGCCCTACTGTGTCCCCAATAAATGTTAAATACATGTCATTGGTGGCCAGTGGTTGCCTAAAATAAATTAGTTCATACATTACCTGTCCCTGCCGATCGCCACCTAAAATAAAGTAAAAAATAAAAAACTACACCTATACTCACCTAGACACCTAATTCCCCGAAGCCATCGATCTCCTGTAATAAAATGTAAAATAATAAACCACAACCTTATCCTTACCCCTCCGTAGTAGTCCACGAGTGTCCCACGAAGATCTCCAGTTCAGAGCGGCCACATAGAATGTGACCGCTCTGAACCGCTGCCGCCGCTAGAATGACGGGGCCGTAAGGGTTCACCGGAGTTCAGGCAGCGCTGCTCCGGTTAGCTGCTTTACGGCCCTGCTGTATCGTGAGAAATTCCCACGGTACAGCAGTGCCGTAAAGGAGGTCTCCGGAGCTGCGCTGCCTGAATGCACTCCGGTGACCTCAGTCAGTGGCTCCCGCTGCCGGGAGCGGACGTGTTCCCGGCAGCGTGAGCTTACAGCAGCCATGCACAGCTGTCACCATCTCCAGATGTGACAGCTGTGCATGGGAGATCAGCGCAGGAACGTGGACAGGTAACTATTATTTTTAGTAAACTAAGAATTAAATAAAATGGTGTGTTTTATTTCAAATAAATTATTTTTTTCTGGGTGTAGTGTGTGTTTTCTTTTTAACACTTTGTAGGTTAGTAATGGGGGTGTCTTATAGACGCCCATCATTACTAACCTGGGCTTCATTGCAGCTGGCGCTGACATGAACCCCACCACTATTACCCCCTGCCACCGCACCAGGGCAGCGTGGAAGAGCGAGGCTAAGTGCCAGAATTGGCGCATCCTATGGATGCGCCATTTCTGGGGCGGCTGACGGCTGGTGTTTCTAGCCTGGGAGGGGGCCAATATTCATGGCACCCTTCCTGGGCTATTAATATCAGCCCCCAGCTGTCTGCCTAGACTTTGCTAGCTATTAAAATAGGGGGGACCCCACGTAATTTTTTTTGGGGGGGTCCCCCATTTTAATAGCTAGTAAAGGCTAGGTATTCAGCTGGGGGCTGATATTAGTAGCCTGGGAAGCTCCGTGGGTTTTACCCCCTTCCCAGGCTTCAAACATCTGCCCCAGCCATCTGCTTAACCTCCGCTAGAGACTAAAATTATGGGGGATCCCACGCCATTTTTTTTTTAAATAAATCCTTTATTTTAACACTAAATGACATTTGAGGAGTTAATAAAGATGCAGTCCCTAAATTATTATTTATTTTTTAATTAATTTTTCCCAAAACTTTTGACGTGGGCTTCGCCATATTTTTGTATGCCAGCCAGGTACAGCATCCAGCTTCTATGATCGCGCCATTTTCCGGGGCGGCTGCAGACTGCAATTTTCAGCGGGGGGGGGGGGGCAGAAAGCTTGGGCCTCCCTGCGCTGCAGATTCCATCCCCCAGCTGCCTAGTTGTACCTGGCTGGACACAAAAATAGGGAGAAGCTCCACGTTTTTTTTTTTTTTAATTATTTCATGAAATTCATGGAATAATTAAGAAAAAAAGGGCTTCCCTATATTGTTGTGTCCAACCAGGTACAAATAGGCAGCTGGTGGTTGGGGGCAGCCCGTTCCTGCCTGCTGTACCTGGCTGGACACAAATATAGTGCAAAGCCCCACGTCAATTTTTTTTTAATTATTTCAGGAAATTCATGAAATAATTAAAAAAAAATTATGTGGGGCTTCGCCCTATATTTGTGTCCAGCCAGGTACAGCAGGCAGGAACGGGCTGCCCCCAACCACCAGCTGCCTATTTGTACCTAGCCGGACACAACAATATAGGGAAGCCCTTTTTTTCTTAATTATTCCATGAATTTCATGAAATAATTAAAAAAAAAAATACGTGGGGCTTCGCCCTATTTTTGTGTCCAGCCAGGTACAACAAGGCAGCTGGGGGCTGGAATCCGCAGCGCAGGGAGGCCCAAGCTTTCTGGGCCCCACCCGCTGCAAATTGCAGTCCGCAGCCGCCCCGGAAAATGGCGCGTTCATAGAAGCGCCATCTTCTGGTGCTGTACCCAACTCATCCAGGGCCCTGGTGCGGTGGCTCACTGGGTAATAAAGGGGTTAAGGCCAGCTTGGTCATGTCCAATGAACTCAGCTCACCTCATGCACGTCACTGACAGCGTGGGAAAATTCTCCTGCACTCAGCGCTTCAGCGTGAGAATTTTCCCACGCTGTCAGTGACGTGCATGAGGTGAGCTGAGTTCATTGGACATGACCTCGGCTCATCTTTATGCCGTCACAGCCAGACACTGAGGAGCGCAAGCATGCCTGCGCTTCTCAGTGTCTGCGGGATGGCAGGCTGGATGGCAGCGTTCTGCTGCGGTCCAGCCAGTCATCTCGATGTAGCAGAGCTGAAGCTGTCGTGGGAACCATGGAAAGGTAAGGATGAGGTTGGTTTATTATTTTTCTTTTATTGCAGGAGATCGTTGGCTTCAGCTGGAATGGGCGTGACTGTAAGTATGGTTTAATTTAGAACAATAAAGAATTGTGTCTTTATTTCAATTAAAGGACTTTTTTCTGGGTGTTTGTGTTTTTTTTAAATACTTTACTAGAAATTCATGGTGGTCATGTCTAATATTGGCGTGACCCCATGAATTTCGGGCTTAGGGCCAGCTGATAATGCCAAGCTGGCCTTAACCCCTTTATTACCCAGTGAGCCACCGCACCAGGGCCCTGGATGAGTTGGGTACAGCGCCAGAAGATGGCGCTTCTATGAACGCGCCATTTTCCGGGGCGGCTGCGGACTGCAATTTGCAGCGGGTGGGGCCCAGAAAGCTTGGGCCTCCCTGCGCTGCAGATTCCAGCCCCCAGCTGCCTAGTTGTACCTGGCTGGACACAAAAATAGGGCGAAGCTCCACGTATTTTTTTTTTAAATTCATGAAATGCATGAAATAATTAAGAAAAAAAGGGCTTCCCTATATTGTTGTGTCCGGCTAGGTACAAATAGGCAGCTGGTGGTTGGGGGCAGCCCGTTCCTGCCTGCTGTACCTGGCTGGACACAAATATAGGGCGAAGCCCCACATCAATTTTTTTTTAATTATTTCATGAATTTCCTGAAATGATTTAAAAAAAATTGACGTGGGGCTTCGCACTATATTTGTGTCCAGCCAGGTACAGCAGGCAGGAACGGGCTGCCCCCAACCACCAGCTGCCTATTTGTACCTGGTTGGACACAACAATATAGGGAAGCCCTTTTTTTCTTAATTATTTCATGAATTTCATGAAATAATTAAAAAAAAAAAATACGTGAAGCTTCTCCCTATTTTTGTGTCCAGCCAGGTACAACTAGGCAGCTGGGGGCTGGAATCTGCAGCGCAGGGAGGACCAAGCTTTCTGCCCCCCCCGCTGAAAATTGCAGTCCACAGCCACCCCGGAAAATGGCGCGTTCATAGAAGCTGGATGCTGTACCTGGCTGGCATACAAAAATATGGCGAAGCCCACGTCAAAAGTTTTGGGAAAAATTAAGTAAAAAATAAATAATAATTTAGGAACTGCATCTTTATTAACTACTCAAATGTCATTTAGTGTTAAAATAAAGGATTTATTTAAAAAAAAATTGATGTGGGGCTTCGCCCTATATTTGTGTCCAGCCAGGTACAGCAGGCAGGAACAGGCTGCCCCCAACCACCAGCTGCCTATTTGTACCTGGCCGGACACAACAATATAGGGAAGCCCTTTTTTTCTTAATTATTCCATGAAATTCATGAAATAATTAAAAAAAAATTGACGTGGGGCTTCGCACTATATTTGTGTCCAGCCAGGTACAGCAGGCAGAAAAGGGCTGCCCCCAACCACCAGCTGCCTATTTGTACCTGGTTGGACACAACAATATAGGGAAGCCCTTTTTTTCTTAATTATTCCATGAATTTCATGAAATAATTTTTAAAAAAAATGTGTGGGGCTTCGCCCTATTTTTGTGCCCAGCCAGGTACAACTAGGCAGCTGGGGGCTGGAATCCGCAGCGCAGGGAGGCCCAAGCTTTCTGGGCCACCCCCGCTGCAAATTGCAGTCCGCAGCCGCCCCAGAAAATGGCGCGTTCATAGAAGCGCCATCTTCTGGCGCTGTACCCAACTCATCCAGGGCCCTGGTGCGGTGGCTCACTGGGTAATAAAGGGGTTAAGGCCAGCTTGGCATTATCAGCTGGCCCTAAGCCCGAAATTCATGGGGTCACGCCAATATTAGACATGACCACCATGAATTTCTAGTAAAGTATTTAAAAAAACACAACACCCAGAATAAAGTCCTTTAATTGAAATAAAGACACAATTCTTTATTGTTCTAAATTAAACCATACTTACCATCACGCCCATTCCAGCTGAAGCCAACGATCTCCTGCAATAAAAGTAAAATAATAAACCAACCTCATCCTTACCTTTCCATGGCTCCCACGACAGCTCCAGCTCTGCTACATCGAGATGACAGGCTGGACCGCAGCAGAACGCTGCCATCCAGCCTGTCATCCCGCAGACACTGAGAAGCGCAGGCATGCTTCCACTCCTCAGTGTCTCTCTGTTACGGCATAAAGATGAGCCGAGGTCATGTCCAATGAACTCAGCTCACCTCATGCACGTCACTGACAGCGTGGGAGAATTCTCCTGCACTCAGCACTTCAGCGTGAGAATTTTCCCACGCTGTCAGTGACGTGCATGAGGTGAGCTGAGTTCATTGGACATGAACTCGGCTCATCTGGATGACGTCACAGAGAGACACTGAGGAGCGCAAGCATGCCTGCGCTTCTCAGTGTCTGCGGGATGACAGGCTGGATGGCAGCGTTCTGCTGCGGTCCAGCCTGTCATCTCGATGTAGCAGAGCTGAAGCTGTTGTGGGAACCATGGAAAGGTAAGGATGATGTTGCTTTATTATTTTACTTTTATTGCAGGAGATTGTTGGCTTCAGCTGGAATGGGCGTGATGGTAAGTATGGTTTAATTTAGAACAATAAAGAATTGTGTGTTTATTTCAATTAAAGGACTTTATTCTGGGTGTTTGTGTTTTTCTTTAACTTTGACTATGGGGTTAGTAATGGGGGTGTCTTATAGACGCCTCTCCATTACTAACCTGGGCTTGATGTCAGCTGGCATTATAAGCTGACATCAACCCCAGCCCTATTACCCCACTGCCACCGCTACAGGGCAGCGTGGAAGAGCGAGGCTAAGTGCCAGAATTGGAGCATCCTATGGATGCGCCATTTCTGGGGCGGCTGACGGCTGGTGTTTCTAGCCTGGGAGGGGGCCAATATTCATGGCACCCTTCCTGGGCTATTAAAATCAGCCCCCAGCTGTCTGCCTAGCCTTTGCTAGCTATTAAATTAGGGGGGACCCCACGTTATTTTTTGGGGGGGTTCCCCCATTTTAATAGCTAGTAAAGGCTAGGTATTCAGCTGGGGGCTGATATTAGTAGCCTGGGAAGCTCCGTGGGTATTACCCCCTTCCCAGGCTTCAAACATTTGCCCCAGCTGTCTGCTTAACCTCCGCTAGAGCCTAAAATTAAGGGGAACCCCACGCCAATTTTTTTTTAAATAAATCCTTTATTTTAACACTAAATGACAAGTACAGTAACCAACACTATCACTGTACTTCATATATATGTGACTGACATGTTTCTATCTATCTAATCTATGTGTGATTCTCTATTCTTTCTATTCTAAATTGTCGGGTACAGATGCTGAATTGCCGGCCGGCTTTCTTAAAGAGACGGTGCATGAAAACACTAATATTTTTTTAAATAAATCCTTTACACTAAATGACAAGTACAGTAAGCAACACTATCACTGTACTTCATATATATGTGACTGATATGTTTCTATCTATCTAATCTATGTGTGAAGCTCTATTCTGTCTGTTATAAATTGTCGGGTACAGATGCTGAATTGCTGGCCGGCTTTTTTAAAGAGACGGTGCACGAAAACACTAATATTTTTTTAAATAAATCCTTTACACTAAATGACAAGTACAGTAATCAACACTGTCACTGTACTTCTTATATATGTGACTGACATGGTTCTATCTACCTAATCTATGTGTGATGTTCTATTCTTTCTGTTGTAAATTGTCGGGTACCGGTGTATGCCGCTGCTGAATTGCCGGCTTTTCATGTCATTCTACATTATTCTTAGTTGTTTTCCTTCATGTAGAATTAACCTACAAGGAAAGAAAGGGTTTATTTTCATTCCGATATTTCTGTCCCATTGACTTGCATTGGTTTCCGGTATCGGAATCGGCGATATCCGATACTTTTTGGGTATCGGCCCGATCCAATCCGATACGATATTTCCTGATATCGGAAGGTATCGCACAACACTAATCATTATATGTGAGGAGCGGTGATGTCACTGCTGTAATATATCATTATATGTGAGGAGCGGTGATGTCACCGTTGTAATATATCATTATATGTGAGGAGCGGTGATGTCACTGCTGTAATATATCATTATATGTGAGGAGCGGTGATGTTACTGCTGTAATATATCATTATATGTGGGGAGCGGTGATGTCACTGCTGTAATATATCACTATATGTGAGGAGCGGTGATGTCACTGCTGTAATATATCATTATATGTGAGGAGCGGTGATGTCACCGCTGTAATATATCATTATATGTGAGGAGAGGTGATGTCACTGCTGTAATATATCATTATATGTGAAGAGCGGTGATGTCACCGCTGTAATATATCATTATATGTGAGGAGTGGTGATGTCACTGCTGTAATATATCATTATATGTGAGGAGCGGTGATGTCACCGCTGTAATATATCATTATATGTGAGGAGCGGTGATGTCACTGCTGTAATATATCATTATATGTGAGGAGCGGTGATGTCACTGCTGTAATATATCATTATATGTGAGGAGCGGTGATGTCACTGCTGTAATATATCATTATATGTGAGGAGCGGTGATGTCACTGCTGTAATATATCATTATATGTGAGGAGCAGTGATGTCACTGCTGTAATATATCATTATATGTGAGGAGCAGTGATGTCACTGCTGTAATATATAATTATATGTGAGGAGAGGTGATGTCACTGCTGTAATATATCATTATATGTGAGGAGCGGTGATGTCACCGCTGTAATATATCATTATATGTGAGGAGCGGTGATGTCACCGCTGTAATATATCATTATATGTGAGGAGCGGTGATGTCACCGCTGTAATATATCATTATATGTGAGGAGCGGTGATGTCACCGCTGTAATATATCATTATATGTGAGGAGCGGTGATGTTACTGCTGTAGTATATCATTATATGTGAGAAGCGGTGATGTCACTGCTGTAATATATCATTATATGTGAGGAGCGGTGATGTCACCGCTGCAATATATCATTATATGTGAGGAGCAGTGATGTTACTGCTGTAATATATCATTATATGTGAGGAGCAGTGATGTTACTGCTGTAATATATCATTATATGTGAGGAGCAGTGATGTCACTGCTGTAATATATCATTATATGTGAGGAGCAGTGATGTCACTGCTGTAATATATCATTATATGTGAGGAGCAGTGATGTCACTGCTGTAATATATCATTATATGTGAGGAGCGGTGATGTTACTGCTGTAATATATCATTATATGTGAGGAGCGGTGATGTCACTGCTGTAATATATCATTATATGTGAGGAGCGGTGATGTCACTGCTGTAATATATCATTATATGTGAGGAGCGGTGATGTCACTGCTGTAATATATCATTATATGTGAGGAGCGGTGATGTCACTGCTGTAATATATCATTATATGTGAGGAGCGGTGATGTCACTGCTGTAATATATCATTATATGTGAGGAGCGGTGATGTCACTGCTGTAATATATCATTATATGTGAGGAGCGGTGATGTCACTGCTGTAATATATCATTATATGTGAGGAGCGGTGATGTCACTGCTGTAATATATCATTATATGTGAGGAGCGGTGACGTCACTGCTGTAATATATCATTATATGTGAGGAGCGGTGATGTCACTGCTGTAATATATCATTATATGTGAGGAGTAGTGATGTCACTGCTGTAATATATCATTATATGTGAGGAGCGGTGATGTCACTGCTGTAATATATCATTATATGTGAGGAGAGGTGATGTCACTGCTGTAATATATCATTATATGTGAGGAGAGGTGATGTCACTGCTGTAATATATCATTATATGTGAGGAGCGGTGATGTCAATGCTGTAATATATCATTATATGTGAGGAGCGGTGATGTCACTGCTGTAATATATCGTTATATGTGGGGAGCGGTGATGTCACTGCTGTAATATATCATTATATGTGAGGAGCGGTGATGTCACCGCTGTAATATATCATTATATGTGAGGAGCGGTGATGTCACCGCTGTAATATACCATTATATGTGAGGATCGGTGATGTCACTGCTGTAATATATCATTATATGTGAGGAGCGGTGATGTTACTGCTGTAATATATCATTATATGTGGGGAGCGGTGATGTCACTGCTGTATTATATCATTATATGTGAGGAGCGGTGATGTCACCGCTGTAATATATCATTATATGTGAGGAGCGGTGATGTCACCGCTGTAATATATCATTATATGTGAGGAGCGGTGATGTTACTGCTGTAGTATATCATTATATGTGAGAAGCGGTGATGTCACTGCTGTAATATATCATTATATGTGAGGAGCGGTGATGTCACCGCTGTAATATATCATTATATGTGAGGAGCAGTGATGTTACTGCTGTAATATATCATTATATGTGAGGAGCAGTGATGTTACTGCTGTAATATATCATTATATGTGAGGAGCAGTGATGTCACTGCTGTAATATATCATTATATGTGAGGAGCAGTGATGTCACTGCTGTAATATATCATTATATGTGAGGAGCAGTGATGTCACTGCTGTAATATATCATTATATGTGAGGAGCGGTGATGTTACTGCTGTAATATATCATTATATGTGAGGAGCGGTGATGTCACTGCTGTAATATATCATTATATGTGAGGAGCGGTGATGTCACTGCTGTAATATATCATTATATGTGAGGAGCGGTGATGTCACTGCTGTAATATATCATTATATGTGAGGAGCGGTGATGTCACTGCTGTAATATATCATTATATGTGAGGAGCGGTGATGTCACTGCTGTAATATATCATTATATGTGAGGAGCGGTGATGTCACTGCTGTAATATATCATTATATGTGAGGAGCGGTGATGTCACTGCTGTAATATATCATTATATGTGAGGAGCGGTGACGTCACTGCTGTAATATATCATTATATGTGAGGAGCGGTGATGTCACTGCTGTAATATATCATTATATGTGAGGAGTAGTGATGTCACTGCTGTAATATATCATTATATGTGAGGAGCGGTGATGTCACTGCTGTAATATATCATTATATGTGAGGAGAGGTGATGTCACTGCTGTAATATATCATTATATGTGAGGAGAGGTGATGTCACTGCTGTAATATATCATTATATGTGAGGAGCGGTGATGTCAATGCTGTAATATATCATTATATGTGAGGAGCGGTGATGTCACTGCTGTAATATATCGTTATATGTGGGGAGCGGTGATGTCACTGCTGAAATATATCATTATATGTGAGGAGCGGTGATGTCACCGCTGTAATATATCATTATATGTGAGGAGCGGTGATGTCACCGCTGTAATATATCATTATATGTGAGGAGCGGTGATGTCACTGCTGTAATATATCATTATATGTGAGGAGCGGTGATGTTACTGCTGTAATATATCATTATATGTGGGGAGCGGTGATGTCACTGCTGTATTATATCATTATATGTGAGGAGCGGTGATGTCACCGCTGTAATATATCATTATATGTGAGGAGCGGTGATGTCACTGCTGTAATATATCATTATATGTGAGGAGCGGTGATGTCACTGCTGTGATATATCATTATATGTGAGGAGCGGTGATGTTACTGCTGTAATATATCATTATATGTGGGGAGCGGTGATGTCACTGCTGTATTATATCATTATATGTGAGGAGCGGTGATGTCACCGCTGTAATATATCATTATATGTGAGGAGCGGTGATGTCACTGCAGTAATATATCATTATATGTGAGGAGCGGTGATGTCACTGCTGTAATATATCATTATATGTGAGGAGCGGTGATGTCACTGCTGTAATATATCATTATATGTGAGGAGCGGTGATGTCACTGCTGTAATATATCATTATATCTGAGGAGCGGTGATGTCACTGCTGTAATATATCATTATATGTGAGGAGTAGTGATGTCACTGCTGTAATATATCATTATATGTGAGGAGCGGTGATGTCACTGCTGTAATATATCATTATATGTGAGGAGAGGTGATGTCACTGCTGTAATATATCATTATATGTGAGGAGCGGTGATGTCACTGCTGTAATATATCATTATATGTGAGGAGCGGTGATGTCAATGCTGTAATATATCATTATATGTGAGGAGCGGTGATGTCACTGCTGTAATATATCGTTATATGTGGGGAGCGGTGATGTCACTGCTGCAATATATCATTATATGTGAGGAGCGGTGATGTCACTGCTGTAATATATCATTATATGTGAGGAGCGGTGATGTCACCGCTGTAATATATCATTATATGTGAGGAGCGGTGATGTCACCGCTGTAATATATCATTATATGTGAGGAGAGGTGATGTCACTGCTGTAATATATCATTATATGTGGGGAGCGGTGATGTCAATGCTGTAATATATCGTTATATGTGGGGAGCGGTGATGTCACTGCTGTAATATATCATTATATGTGAAGAGCGGTGATGTCACCGCTGTAATATATCATTATATGTGAGGAGCGGTGATGTCACCGCTGTAATATATCATTATATGTGAGGAGCGGTGATGTCACCGCTGTAATATATCATTATATGTGAGGAGCGGTGATGTCACCGCTGTAATATATCATTATATGTGAGGAGCGGTGATGTCACCGCTGTAATATATCATTATATGTGAGGAGCGGTGATGTCACTGCTGTAATATATCATTATATGTGAGGAGCGGTGATGTCACTGCTGTAATATATCATTATATGTGAGGAGCGGTAATGTCACTGCTGTAATATATCATTATATGTGAGGAGTGGTGATGTCACTGCTGTAATATATCATTATATGTGAGGAGCGGTGATGTCACTGCTGTAATATATCATTATATGTGAGGAGAGGTGATGTCACTGCTGTAATATATCATTATATGTGAGGAGCGGTGATCTCACTGCTGTAATATATCATTATATGTGAGGAGAGGTGATGTCACTGCTGTAATATATCATTATATGTGAGGAGCGGTGATGTCACTGCTGTAATATATCATTATATGTGAGGAGCGGTGATGTCACTGCTGTAATATATCATTATATGTGAGGAGCGGTGACGTCACTGCTGTAATATATCATTATATGTGAGGAGCGGTGACGTCACTGCTGTAATATATCATTATATGTGAGGAGTGGTGATGTCACTGCTGTAATATATCATTATATGTGAGGAGCAGTGATGTCACCGCTGTAATATATCATTATATGTGAGGAGGGGTGATGTCACCGCTGTAATATATCATATGTGAGGAGCCGTGATGTCACTGCTGTAATATATCGTTATATGTGAGGAGTGGTGATGTCACTGCTGTAATATATCGTTATATGTGAGGAGCGGTGATGTCACTGCTGTAATATATCATTATATGTGAGGAGCGGTCATGTCACCGCTGTAATATATCATTATATGTGAGGAGCGGTGATGTCACTGCTGTAATATATCATTATATGTGAGGAGCGGTGATGTCACTGCTGTAATATATCATTATATGTGAGGAGAGGTGATGTCACCGCTGTAATATATCATTATATGTGAGGAGCGGTGATGTCACCGCTGTAATATATCATTATATGTGAGGAGCGGTGATGTCACTGCTGTAATATATCATTATATGTGAGGAGCGGTGATGTCACTGCTGTAATATATCATTATATGTGAGGAGTAGTGATGTCACTGCTGTAATATATCATTATATGTGAGGAGCGGTGATGTCACTGCTGTAATATATCATTATATGTGAGGAGAGGTGATGTCACTGCTGTAATATATCATTATATGTGAGGAGCGGTGATGTCACTGCTGTAATATATCATTATATGTGGGGAGCGGTGATGTCACCGGTGTAATATATCATTATATGTGAGGAGCGGTGATGTCACCGCTGTAATATATCATTATATGTGAGGAGTGGTGATGTCACTGCTGTAATATATCATTATATGTGAGGAGCGGTGATGTCACTGCTGTAATATATCATTATATGTGAGGAGCGGTGATGTCACTGCTGTAATATATCATTATATGTGAGGAGCGGTGATGTCACTGCTGTAATATATCATTATATGTGAGGAGCGGTGATGTCACTGCTGTAATATGTCATTATATGTGAGGAGTAGTGATGTCACTGCTGTAATATATCATTATATGTGAGGAGCGGTGATGTCACTGCTGTAATATATCATTATATGTGAGGAGCGGTGATGTCACTGCTGTAATATATCATTATATGTGAGGAGAGGTGATGTCACTGCTGTAATATATCATTATATGTGAGGAGCGGTGATGTCAATGCTGTAATATATCATTATATGTGAGGAGCGGTGATGTCACTGCTGTAATATATCGTTATATGTGGGGAGCGGTGATGTCACTGCTGTAATATATCATTATATGTGAGGAGCGGTGATGTCACTGCTGTAATATATCATTATATGTGAGGAGCGGTGATGTCACCGCTGTAATATATCATTATATGTGAGGAGCGGTGATGTCACTGCTGTAATATATCATTATATGTGAGGAGCGGTGATGTCACTGCTGTAATATATCATTATATGTGAGGAGAGGTGATGTCACTGCTGTAATATATCATTATATGTGAGGAGCGGTGATGTCACTGCTGTAATATATCATTATATGTGAGGAGAGGTGATGTCACTGCTGTAATATATCATTATATGTGAGGAGCGGTGACGTCACTGCTGTAATATATCATTATATGTGAGGAGCGGTGACGTCACTGCTGTAATATATCATTATATGTGAGGAGTGGTGATGTCACTGCTGTAATATATCATTATATGTGAGGAGCGGTGATGTCACCGCTGTAATATATCATTATATGTGAGGAGGGGTGATGTCACCGCTGTAATATATCATATGTGGGGAGCCGTGATGTCACTGCTGTAATATATCATTATATGTGAGGAGTGGTGATGTCACTGCTGTAATATATTGTTATATGTGGGGAGCGGTGATGTCACTGCTGTAATATATCATTATATGTGAGGAGCGGTGATGTCACTGCTGTAATATATCATTATATGTGAGGAGCGGTCATGTCACCGCTGTAATATATCATTATATGTGAGGAGCGGTGATGTCACTGCTGTAATATATCATTATATGTGAGGAGCGGTGATGTCACCACTGTAATATATCATTATATGTGAGGAGCGGTGATGTCACCGCTGTAATATATCATTATATGTGAGGAGCGGTGATGTCACTGCTGTAATATATCATTATATGTGAGGAGCGGTGATGTCACTGCTCTAATATATCATTATATGTGAGGAGCGGTGATGTCACTGCTGTAATATATCATTATATGTGAGGAGCGGTGATGTCACTGCTGTAATATATCATTATATGTAAGGAGTAGTGATGTCACTGCTGTAATATATCATTATATGTGAGGAGCGGTGATGTCACTGCTGTAATATATCATTATATGTGAGGAGAGGTGATGTCACTGCTGTAATATATCATTATATGTGAGGAGCGGTGATGTCACTGCTGTAATATATCATTATATGTGGGGAGCGGTGATGTCACCGCTGTAATATATCATTATATGTGAGGAGCGGTGATGTCACCGCTGCAATATATCATTATATGTGAGGAGCGGTGATGTCACTGCTGTAATATATCATTATATGTGAGGAGCGGTGATGTCACTGCTGTAATATATCATTATATGTGAGGAGCGGTGATGTCACTGCTGTAATATATCATTATATGTGAGGAGCGGTGATGTCACTGCTGTAATATGTCATTATATGTGAGGAGTAGTGATGTCACTGCTGTAATATATCATTATATGTGAGGAGCGGTGATGTCACTGCTGTAATATATCATTATATGTGAGGAGAGGTGATGTCACTGCTGTAATATATCATTATATGTGAGGAGCGGTGATGTCATTGCTGTAATATATCATTATATGTGAGGAGAGGTGATGTCACTGCTGTAATATATCATTATATGTGAGGAGCGGTGATGTCAATGCTGTAATATATCATTATATGTGAGGATCGGTGATGTCACTGCTGTAATATATCGTTATATGTGAGGAGCGGTGATGTAACTGCTGTAATATATCATTATATGTGGGGAGCGGTGATGTCACTGCTGTAATATATCATTATATGTGAGGAGCGGTGATGTCACCGCTGTAATATATCATTATATGTGAGGAGCGGTGATGTCACCGCTGTAATATATCATTATATGTGAGGAGAGGTGATGTCACTGCTGTAATATATCATTATATGTGAGGAGCGGTGATGTCACTGCTGTAATATATCATTATATGTGGGGAGCGGTGATGTCACTGCTGTAATATATCATTATATGTGAGGAGCAGTGATGTCAGTGCTGTAATATATCATTATATGTGGGGAGCGGTGATGTCAATGCTGTAATATATCGTTATATGTGGGGAGCGGTGATGTCACCGCTGTAATATATCATTATATGTGAGGAGCGGTGATGTCACCGCTGTAATATATCATTATATGTGAGGAGCGGTGATGTCACCGCTGTAATATATCATTATATGTGAGGAGCGGTGATGTCACCGCTGTAATATATCATTATATGTGAGGAGCGGTGATGTCACTGCTGTAATATATCATTATATGTGAGGAGCGGTGATGTCACTGCTGTAATATATCATTATATGTGAGGAGCGGTGATGTCACTGCTGTAATATATCATTATATGTGAGGAGCGGTAATGTCACTGCTGTAATATATCATTATATGTGAGGAGCGGTGATGTCACTGCTGTAATATATCATTATATGTGAGGAGCGGTGATGTCACTGCTGTAATATATCATTATATGTGAGGAGAGGTGATGTCACTGCTGTAATATATCATTATATGTGAGGAGCGGTGATGTAACTGCTGTAATATATCATTATATGTGAGGAGAGGTGATGTCACTGCTGTAATATATCATTATATGTGAGGAGCGGTGATGTCACTGCTGTAATATATCATTATATGTGAGGATCGGTGATGTCACTGCTGTAATATATCATTATATGTGAGGAGCGGTGATGTCACTGCTGTAATATATCATTATATGTGAGGAGCGGTGACGTCACTGCTGTAATATATCATTATATGTGAGGAGCGGTGACGTCACTGCTGTAATATATCATTATATGTGAGGAGCGGTGATGTCACTGCTGTAATATATCATTATATGTGAGGAGCGGTGACGTCACTGCTGTAATATATCATTATATGTGAGGAGCAGTGATGTCACTGCTGTAATATATCATTATATGTGAGGAGCGGTGATGTCACTGCTGTAATATATCATTATATGTGAGGAGCGGTGATGTCACCGCTGTAATATATCATTATATGTGAGGAGCGGTGATGTCACTGCTGTAATATATCATTATATGTGAGGAGCGGTGATGTCACTGCTGTAATATATCATTATATGTGAGGAGCAGTGATGTCACTGCTGTAATATATCACTATATGTGGGGAGCGGTGATGTCACTGCTGTAATATATCATTATATGTGAGGAGGGGTGATGTCACCGCTGTAATATATCATTATATGTGAGGAGCGGTGATGTCACTGCTGTAATATATCATTATATGTGAGGAGCAGTGATGTCACTGCTGTAATATATCATTATATGTGAGGAGCGGTGATGTCACTGCTGTAATATATCATTATATGTGAGGAGCGGTGATGTCACTGCTGTAATATATCATTATATGTGAGGAGCGGTGATGTCACTGCTGTAATATATCATTATATGTGAGGAGCGGTGATGTCACCGCTGTAATATATCATTATATGTGAGGAGCGGTGATGTCACTGCTGTAATATATCATTATATGTGAGGAGCGGTGATGTCACTGCTGTAATATATCATTATATGTGAGGAGCAGTGATGTCACTGCTGTAATATATCATTATATGAGAGGAGCGGTGATGTCACTGCTGTAATATATCATTATATGTGAGGAGCGGTGATATCACTGCTGTAATATATCATTATATGTGAGGAGCGGTGATGTCACTGCTGTAATATATCATTACATGTGAGGAGCGGTGATGTCACTCCTGTAATATATCATTATATGTGAGGAGCGGTGATGTTACTGCTGTAATATATCATTATATGTGAGGAGAAGTGATGTCGCCGCTGTAATATATCATTATATGTGGGGAGCGGTGATGTCACCGCTGTAATATATCATATGTGAGGAGCGGTGATGTCACTGCTGTAATATATCATTATATGTGAGGAGCGGTGATGTCACTGCTGTAATATTTCATTATATGTGAGGAGTGGTGATGTCACCGCTGTAATATATCATTATATGTGAGGAGAGGTGATGTCACCGCTGTAATATATCATTATATGTGAGGAGGGGTGATGTCGCTGCTGTAATATATCATTATATGTGAGGAGCGGTGATGTCACCGCTGTAATATATCATTATATGTGAGGAGCGGTGATGTCACTGCTGTAATATATCATTATATGTGAGGAGCGGTGATGTCGCTGCTGTAATATATCATTATATGTGGGGAGCGGTGATGTCGCTGCTGTAATATATCATTATATGTGGGGAGCAGTGATGTCACCGCTGTAATATATCATATGTGAGGAGCGGTGATGTCACTCCTGTAATATATCATTATATGTGAGGAGCGGTGATGTCACTGCTGTAATATATCATTATATGTGAGGAGCAGTGATGTCACTGCTGTAATATATCATTATATGTGAGGAGCAGTGATGTTACTGCTGTAATATATCATTATATGTGAGGAGCAGTGATGTCACTGCTGTAATATATCATTATATGTGAGGAGAGGTGATGTCACTGCTGTAATATATCATTATATGTGAGAAGAGTTGATGTCACTGCTGGAATATATCATTATATGTGAGGAGCGGTGATGTCAATGGTGTAATATATCATTATATGTGAGGAGCGGTGATGTCACTGCTGTAATATATCGTTATATGTGGGGAGCGGTGATGTCACTGCTGTAATATATCATTATATGTGAGGAGCGGTGATGTCACTGCTGTAATATATCATTATATGTGAGGAGAGGTGATGTCACCGCTGTAATATATCATTATATGTGAGGAGCGGTGAT